>NW_005054499.1:1107969-1118525 GCF_000277835.1 Geospiza fortis | reverse complement strand
GCCCCTTCTCCATGGAGGAGCCGCAGCCCAGCCTGTGAGGGGCTCAGGGATGTGCCGTGTCCTTCCTGCCTCCCTCCGAGCACCCGGCTTGTCCCAGGGCCAGCTTCTCTTCAGTATTATTCTAATTTAGGGAACTGATGCAAAAGGCTGTCCTGGCAGCCCAGCTTGGCTTGGGCTGGGGTTATTTTGGTCTAGTTCAGTCATCTGAGGACAGGTCATGCTCCAGCCCAGCCTGACACTGCACGGCACAGGGGGGGCCATGAGGAGGGGCAAGGAGAGCCTTGAGAGTGCAAAGACCCCTAGGAAAACTGCCCAGGGCTCCAGATGCAGTTTGGGAACATCCTCACCCTGACACAGCCGCCCTGCTCCCCTGGGGACGCTGCCAAGCACGTTCCTGAGCTGGGGAAAGGCTGACAGCAGCCCTGCTGGTGACATCCTGGTGACATCCCCATCCTGAGCCGCCGCCACAGGCAGCTGCCCACCCAGAACGCGGGGCATTGGATGTCCCTCCCCCTTGGCAGGTCCCTGCAGCCTGGCTGGGGGAGGATTGCCCTCCGGAAGGGCTGCCTGGACCTCACCCTCTGCCAGCTGGGAGAGGTTGGCACCGGCGTGTCTGCCCTCGTCTGCTGCTGCCACCCCCTCATCCCATGGGACACGGGGGGAACAGGGCAGCACCAGCCTGGGAGGGGCTGTAACACTCAGGAACATCAGCAGGGAGGTGGAAATGGTCCCCTGCAGCACTCAGCTGCCCAAAAGTGGGGCTGGGGACTGGTGCAGGGCTGTGGGTGGCGCAGCAGGGTGTGCAGGTGTGCCCTGGGTTCCCAGCTCACCTCTGGCACAGCCCCAGTGTGTCCAGCCCAGCCCCACCAGCCTCAGGGTCACACACGGGCTCACGCTCCAGGTGGTGAATTCCATGTGCCCAGGGGAGCTGCTGCAAACTGAGGCCAAACACAAGTGCCCCTGATTCCCAGGGAATTCCCTGGGCCTCCAGAGAGGAATGCAGAGCCCAGGGTGCCCCTGGGAAGGGCCCTCAGCGGCTGTGGCTCAGTGCCCATGCTGTGTAATCTCGGTGTCCCTGAGCTGTGCCAATGCCTGAGTGCCCGTGCATGGCACCAGGGCATCACAGGCTGCTCTCCCAGCACAAACACCTCTGCTGCTCTCCTGGATTGCCAAGGAAATTCTATCTGTTTGCCATCTGTATGGCAGTTGTCTCCTGTTCATGGGCAGTTTGCCTTATCTCTTCCACACCCACTCCTCCCTCCAGGGAGACACCTGCTGATAACAGCCATTGAATGTCCCTGCATGGCTGATAAGAACTACAGCATCCCATTGGGAGATGGGAGCCCAGAGGGAGGAGCCAAGCATTCCTACCCGGCTAGAATCTGGAGATTCTGGAACACCAGCACGGCTCCTGCACTGGATTGCCCAGAGGAACAGCAGCTGCCTCTTGCCCTGGATCTCCAGAGGCAGAGACTGCACCTTTCTCCAGGATTCCTGCTCCAGCAGAACCACCCCTGGCACTGCAGGAGGGCTGAGCCACAATTCCAATGGGACTGCTGCCAGCACCCTGACCCACAGGGTGTCAGCTTGGGTTCTGACTCTGCCAGTGTTGTTCTAGTGTACTGCATTGTTTATTTTATCTTTTTATTTTCTTCCCTATTAAAGAACTGTTATTTCCTGCTCCCATATTTTTGCCTGAGAGCCCCTTAATTTAAAATTTATAGCAATTCGGGAAGGGGGTTTACATTCTCCATTTCAGGGGAGGCTCCTGCCTTCCTCAGCAGACACCTGGCTTTCCAAACCACCTCTCCTGCTCATCCTGGAGCCTGACACGAGGTGGGAGTTCCATCTCTGCTGGGGAAGCACCAGGCACAGAGCAGGGCTGCCCAAACCCCCAGCACAGTGGCTGAGGGAGCCTGGGTGATGTGTCCCAGCTGGGACGCTGGGTGGCTGCGAGGGAATCAGCTCTCAGGCCCACAGAAACGTGCTTTTCCTAGGGTTTGAGCTGAGGGTGCTTGCTGCACACACGGACGTGCTGTCACGTTGGAGAGCAGCCTTGCTGAGCCCTGGTTCTCATTTAGCCGAAGCCACAAGGCCCTGCTGCTGCTGCTGCTGCTGGGAGCTCAGGCACGTGCGCTCTGCAGAAAGGGAAAGGAGCCCCGGGGGCTTGGAACCCTCACTCAGCTTGGCCCAGGAGACCCTCGAGGAGGTGGGATGGCACAACAAGCTTCACAGCAATGCCCTCATGGAGCCCAGCATGGCTCTGGTCACAGGAGGGGACTGTCCCTCTCTGCTCTGTGCTGCTGCGGCCTCACCTCGAGGGCTGGGGGCAGTTTTGGACACCACAGCAAAAGAAGGATCCAAAAATATAACAGAACACGAGGATGCTGAAGGGTCAGGAGGCGCCACAGGAGGAGCAGGTGAGGGCTCTTGGTGTGTGCAGCTGGAGCAGGGCACACTGAGGGCAGAGCTCAGGGATCTGCAGCTCCTCCCGAGGGGCATCTCATCTCTCTGCTCGGGGCCAGGGACAGCAGCCAGGGCACGGCTGGAGCTGGGCCAGGGCAGCTCAGGCTGGAGCTCAGGGCAAGGTTCTTCCCCCAGAGGGTGCTGGCACTGCCCAGGCTGCCCAGGGAATGGGCACGGCCCCGAGGCTGCCAGAGCTCCAGGGATGCCCAGGCTGGGCTTGCTGGGGGCTCTGGGCAGGGTTTGGCTTTGGCATTGATCATCCCTGTGGGTCCCTTCCAGCTCAGCACATTCCATGATTGTGTGAGAGTGAGGGATGGGGGAGATGAAGGATGGGGGAGAAATTTGGGCAGCGCTGCAGGGATGGCCAGGGTGGGGCTGTTGGGGGCTCTGGGCAGGGCCGGGGTTGGACTGGATGATCCTTGGGGTCCCTTGAGTTCAGGATGTTCTAGAATTGAAACTCCAAAACATCCAGGACCCGTGCCTGCTGTGGTCTCCTCCAAATAAAAATTCCCCCACCCCCACGAGGCTCCAGGCAGGAGCTAATGCTGAACAGGAGCAGCCCACAGGAGGTAAAGGCTGAAGCTGCCCCAGGGGACTAAAACATCCCTCCCTGGCACAGGGCGGTGCCAGGCCCCCATCACTTTGTGTGTGTGTGGTTTTGGGGCAATCCCACTCGGCCATGCCCCCAAAATCAGTTTTGACCCTGAGCAAGCAGCGCAGCCCTCACAGCTGGCAGGGGTGCAGAGACAGCAGTGACCCAGACCAAAGAGGGGCTGTGCCCTGCCTGGCTGTGTGTGTCAGCCCGGGCTGGAGCCCTTTCTCCCTCTACCTTGCCCCAGGCCTCAGGTGTTTGCTGAGAGCAGCTCCTGAGCGTGTGTGTCTGTGCCATGACTGCTCTAAACGCCAGCTCCATGCAGTCATTAGAGGATATTTATGATCCTTATTAAACAGCAAGGCAGAGAAAGCAGCCCTGATCCGTGCAGCGAGGAGCTGAGCTCGCTGGGCTGTGCAGACAGCAGGCGCCATCCCTGCACTGCCCCTCGAGGGAGGGACCCCAGGGCTGTGTCGGCTTGGCCATGGGTAGCAACACTTGGGCTATATGTTACCTGAAACAAGAATGTTTCTGGTGGGTGTACTGGCCGAATACCATCCATTTAGGAGATAACGTTTGGGTTTTTGATGGAGAGGCATAGCGTATGATGCGGGCTATCCTATATTTCATGGACTGTCTGATGGGGCAGAGAGTGTGATGCAGAGTTATACATACCCTGAAAGCGGGGATAAAGCTCGGGCTTGTTGAGCTGGAGGAGAAAATGCTCCTTTCTGGGTTTGTTTATCACATCCTCACAGCAGGGCACGAGCAGGTGTCAGCCCCAGGCTGCTGTCCCCTGTCCTGCCAGCAGCCAGCACGGCGGGTCCCAAAGGTGCCCCAAGTCCCCAAGGGACTGCCCAGAGCAGCACTCGGTGCCACGGCTGCCAGAAAAGCCCCCTCTTGTCCCCGCAGCCTCAAGCAGCTGGCACGGTGTCCTAGGGTGAGGTTACGATGCTGTATCCCCATTCCTGTGTTCTGTTCATGCTGGATATCATGTTCTGTGCCTTCAAGACTGGCTCTGAACAGCGAATGTTTTGTTTTGGTTTTGCTCTCAGCCGCTCCCCCACGGCTGGTGGGACACACAGACAGGGCAGTACATGGTGCTGCTTTTGCTTTTCCCTTTGCTCTTGCTCCTGCTTTGCTCCTGCTTTTTGCTCCTGCTCATTAGTTAGTTTAGCTAAGCAGTCCAAATTTTCCCTCGGCTGTTTCTCCTTTCCCTTTTTTGGACCAACTCGAACCTGCTCCAGACTGGGGCCTGGGAACACCGAGAGTTTGCACCTTGTGGCTGCAGCAGCTGCCCCAGCACAGGAGGGACTGAGAACAGAGCGACCACCCCCAGGAGAGACTTTCTGAATTTGTCATCTTTTTCAGAGCAGTGACAGAGTGGTGTCACCTGGTATTGTTCATTTTGTGTGCTGGGGGTGCTGTGCCTGTTAAATGAACAGGTTTTTTCCACTTCTCTCTGAGGAATCCTTCCTGAATGGGTTGGGGAGAGGGGCTGTGTGGGTTTGCTTTCTGGAGGGGCCCCTTTTGGAGATTTTCTCCCAAATTTGCCCTAAACCAGGACACACGGGCACGGAGGTGGCACCTCCTGCATGCTCCGAGGGGCTCTGGCAGCACAGCATCCCCCGGTCCTGCCGCTGGGTGCTCCTTGTCCCGCTCCCCCCGGGACACGGGGACACGGAGCAGCAGTGCCAGCGTGTGCGGGAGACCTCCCTGCTCTGTGGATTTGTAGCCTGGCTGCTTCCTAGCTCAGCATGGAAGACACTCTACAATTTTTAATTTGCCAAAAAAGCCCTCTTTTTAGTTTACAGGGACAGAAGGGGGACTTTTATGTGCAATCTGTACAGCTCTCCAGAAAGCACTTACATTTATGATGTTCATGAAATTTATAGCCAGTTGGCAGTGCTGCTCTCTCCTCTCCTCTCCACCAGCCACCCTGGCAGGATGGCAGACTATAATAAGCAAGCCACACATTCAAGTGGCATAAAAGGCATTTCTACAAGTTAGCCTCCTGCCCAGCCTTATAAACTCTAACAAGTCTCTAACAAGTAGGCAGGATCTCTTTATACCCAGGGAGAAAAACCCCTTTCAGAAATGGCCTTTTCACAAAGCCCACACCTTTCTTCTAATTAAGGTTAAATAGCTCCATGTTTTCTGGCCAATTTCATTCTTTCCCCTTATTCCCCTCTTAACAAGGCAGCCTTTAAAAAGACATCACTAATTGGTGTCTGCTTCTCACATACCATGCGTGCTTTGATAGTCAGTTAGAAAGCCTTCCCCATCGATCAAACTTCCACTGAAAGGCTGCTAATGTGCTCCATGTGTCTGCCACCAGACAAAGCCAAGTGGCGGCTCCCCAGCTCCCTTCTCCTCCTGTTCCCAGACTCCCTCCCGGGACCGGGGGTCCGCAGCCAGGGCTGCCCCCCGGCCCCGGCCTCCCTGGGAATAGCCCGGCCCCGGCATTGAGAGCAGCGGCTCCGCGATGTGTGTGGCAATTTGGAAATTAATGGGGAGTGGTTAAATGTTAAGGGTAGGATCTGAAACAGAGCGGGCGAGAGAGCAATTGTCATGCTTATGAGGCTGGAGGAGGGCCAGCGAGCTTTCCCTGCGAATTCCAGCCTCCCCCGGTGCTCCGAGCATCCCTGGGGAGGGCGATGCTGCCGTGGCGAGGGGCAGAGACCCCCGAGCCCCCCAGGAGGGAGGCAGAGAAGGAGCAGGGTTGTGCTTTTCCCTTTGCCGGCTGGATTGGCACAGGCTGCCCCATCTGCAGCTCATCAGCCCCTCCGCAGCAGGTCCTGCCCTCGGGGAGAAGCCGCAAGAGATGGTTGTCATTAGGAGAGCCAGACCTCCCATGGCCCTGCTCCCCCCGGCCCGGACTCGGGGACTCACTGAGGAGTTTGGGTTGAAAAGGGCCTTTAAATGTCAACCAGGGCAATTCCCCATCCCTGCTCACTCCAAGGACGGCGCTCTGCGTGTCCCAGCCCCGCTGTGGCTGTCACCTCCGTGCCACACTCCCGGCTCAGGGCAGGGCAAATGTCCCGTCCTGGGCTGCTCTGGGGGTATCAAACAGCAGAGACTGAGCTGTGGCTGCTGGAGTCACCCAACTGGGCTAACGGTCTGAACTGGGCTAACAGCCCTGTCCCAACTGGGCTAACAGCCCTAAAACTGGGCTAACGGTCTGAACTGGGCTAACAGCCCTGTCCCAACTGGGCTAACAGCCCTAAAACTGGGCTAACGGTCTGAACTGGGCTAACAGTCCTGTCCTAACTGGGCTAACAGCCCTAAAACTGGGCTAACGGTCTGAACTGGGCTAACAGTCCTGTCCTAACTGGGCTAACAGCCCTAAAACTGGGCTAATGGCCTGAACTGGGCTAACGGTCTGAACTGGGCTAACAGTCCTGTCCTAACTGGGCTAACAGCCCTAAAACTGGGCTAATGGCCTGAACTGGGCTAACGGTCTGAACTGGGCTAACAGTCCTGTCCTAACTGGGCTAACAGCCCTAAAACTGGGCTAATGGCCTGAACTGGGCTAACGGTCTGAACTGGGCTAACAGTCCTGTCCTAACTGGGCTAACAGCCTGAACTGGGCTAACAGTCCTAACTAACTGGGCTAGCAGCCCAAACTGGGCTAAAAGCTCCAATTGGGCTAACAGCACTAACTGGGCTAACAGCCCTGTCCTAACTGGGTTAACAGCCCAAACTGAGCTAACAGCCCTACCTGGGCTCCTGAGCCTGGGGACACTCTGGGGTTTGTGTCCTGAATGGAACCACAGCGTGGTTCTGGGGGGTGGCAGCACCATGGACTGGAAAGAGCCTGCACTACCTGGCCCAGGCACCTCTCCCAGGCAGAGAATCAAAACAACCACCTGAGAGAAGAGAGAGTGGGGGCAGAGCTGCCTGCAGAGGGCTGGGCATGCAGGATCACAGCAGGATTTGCTGTGATGCTGCTCCAAACACCTCTCTGCCCCCAGCCCCCACATCTAAAAAATGCTGGGGTTTTTCAACGAGCTGTTACCTTCCCCACTGCAGCTCAGGCCTGGCTGCCACACCTTCCCCCCGCCTGCAGCTTCAGAGGCCTCCAGTGGGGCTGGAGTGTCATCTTCCAGCCTGTCACAGGGCTCTTGTCCTGGGGAGGGAGCCAGGGCTTCCCAGAGGAGGCTGATGAGAGGAGCAGGCCCCTCTGTGGCACCTCTGTGGGACAGGCACAGCTTGGCACCAGATGCTCCACGGGGCAGCAGCCTGTGACAGTGCCACAGTGACAAGGTGGCAGGGTGTCCCCAGGGCACTCACACACACACTCCAGCCACTTTTCTAGTGGTGATTTGCAGCCCTTTGTGCTGCTGGAGCCAGGGAGGGGAGGGATGGGCTGCAGCCAGGTGCTGGCTCCCTCCCAGCCCTCCGTGGGGCTTGTCAGCAGCAGAGGTTGTGCAGGTGGAGAGCTGCCAGCAAACGGCGTCCCCAGAGCTCCCAGGCAGGCTGGCAGGTGCTTCCCCAGCTCTGCAGCCAGGGACAGAGCCAGGGGGACACACAGAGCCCTGACACCGTTTTGGAAAGGCTCCTGCTTGCTGTGAGCCTGCCCTTCCTGAGCTGGGCACGTTGAAGCGCTACCTGGGGTTTTACAGTTTCATCCACTGTCTGCTGCTACAAAACAGCACCACAGGAGCAGGACCTTCCCTCTCCATCACACTTGGCACGGAGTTTGCTCCTCTGGCAGGCACAGCAGCCCTTCCCCAGGCTGGTGTGCCAGGGCTGAGGGCATCTCCCAGCTGCCCTCCACACCACAGCACCGTGGGAAGCCTGGCAGGGCACAGACACCAGGCACGTGTTTTGGTGCCTGCAGACAATGGGTAAATGGCACACCTGCTGGTGCCAGCTCGTTCAGAGGGCTCTGCTGCTGCCTCAGCCCCTCCCTGCAGCTCACAGGTGGGACTCGGGTGGCCCGCAGCCCACATTTCCCACTGCAGAGCCCTTTGTGCAGCTCCTGCTGCTGCCCCAGCTCCAGTCTGGCTCTGTGCCCACAGATCTTCCCAGAGGAGAAAGTCAGAGGCTTTCCAGAGCTCAGTCCCACCACTCACAGGAGCTTTCTGTGCCAGCTGGGATCTCCAGTGAGGTGAGTCAATCAGGGAATCACAGAATGTCCTGGGCTGGGGAGGGACCCACAGGATCATCCTGGTCAGTCCCAGAGCTCAGTCCCACCACTCACAGGAGCCTTCTGTGCCAGCTGGGATCTCCAGTGAGGTGAATCAATCAGAACCACAGTGTGTCCTGGGCTGGGGGGGACCCACAGGGTCATCCTGACCCTGCAGACACCCCAGCAATCCCCCCCTGTGCCTCACAGCCTTGTCCAAACCCCTCTGGAGCTCTGGCAGCCTCGGGGCTGTGACAGTGGGGCTGGCAGCAGGCTCTGTGCCCTAAAGCCAACAGAGCCTCAGCAGCATCCTGCCTTTGCCTCCAGCACTGCTCCAGCCCCAGAGGGGACAGAAACAGCCAGATGTCCCATCCCTGGCAGTGTCCCAGGCCAGGCTGGACAGGGCTTGGAGCAGCCTGGGACAGTGGAAGGTGTCCCTGCCACGGCAGAGGTGGAATGAGATGATCTGTACGATTCCTTCTGACCCAAACCACATCTCTGTGATGATTTTATGCTGATTTCCACCCCACCAACCCCATTCACAGCAGCGTCTGACCCACGGGGACCCTGCAGGGCTCAGAGCACCTGCCAGGAGCCAGGGCTACCTGAGTCTTTAGGCAGCTCATTACCCAGCTGAGCTAATCCTGCTGTATCAGATGTCCTGCCTGAACATCTGTGCCGCCAGGGGAAGCGGCCACACGTGCAGCACCAGCTCTCCAGAGGCACGAGGGAGCCCGCCAGGGGCCTGGGATCAGAGCACTCCTCATGTCGGGCTGGTGTAATGAAGTGCCTGGGGAGAGCTACATGAAACAGGGTCTCTCTCATCTGAGAGTCTGTGCACAGTAATTGCTGTGCCAAAAGTCTGCAGGGGAGGGCTGGAGCCCAGGCCCTCAGTGCAATCCAAGAAGCTCAGGGGGACCTGACCCATGTCCACAGGTGTAGGAGTGTTGGGGGGTAGGACAGTGGGGATGGACAGAGAGCAGAGATCTCTGCAGCCAGGTCAGGAACTTGTGGTTTATTGCAAAGGGCCTGGGTGCAGGGCCCTGCTGGGAGCTGCCAGCCACAGCTCAGAGCAGCCCCAAAGAGAGAGACAGAGAGAGAGACAGAGAGAGCAAAGAATGAAAGCAAAAGGGAAAAACAGATAAAGAAAGTGGTAAAGAGAGAGAAGGCAAGAGCGTGGTAAAGAGGATGAGAGAGAGCAAAGAATAAAAGCAAGAGGGAAAAGTGCAAAGTTCCCATTACAATACCATAAATCTTCTTCTGTGCTGAATATTCTGATTCTCACTAACCAATCTAGTACAAGATACAAATCCTACAGCATTTACATACTATAAGATTAGTAGATAACATTTACATACTGTAAGATATGTATATAACTGTTACATACTATAAGAACTAGAGTTACTTATATATATATATACACACACTATATTTACTATAAGAATCATTACATTCCCACACTGGGTTACATTTTAAACCCTAAAAACTCCTCTTTGGGCCCTTCTGCCAAGCCAGCAGGGTCTGCTCTGAGCCTTGGGCCTGTCTGCAAGCAGAGGGTGTTGTTTGATCCAAAGGGGATCACCTTCAGCTGGCCATGCCATTGTTTTCCAGTTGTTCAGTAACTGAGGGATCTCAAAGCTTGCTTTCATTGCAATCTCGCTTAGAGTTTCCATATTCTCAAAATCTTTTGCCGGGCAATCATATTTATAAGGCTCTCCTGTTTCATCTTCCCCAACACACAGGGCTGGCCGATGTGACACAGGAGCTGCAGGAAACCTGTGCCCTTCTGGCGTGACAGATGGTGGCCAGGTGGGCTATCCTGGGGTGCCCCAGGTGGCACTGGGTGTCAGCAGGGGGCTGCCAGGGGACACACCTGAGCACAGACACCTGATCCCTGTGTGCAAACACCCGGCCCTCCCAGCCCATGCAGGTGGATTGTCAACATCTGCCCCTCCGTGCCTCAGTTTCCCCATCGGTGTCATGGGCCCCCAGCGTACCTGTGCTGAGTGTGTCCCCCATGCAGCCCATGTGCACCCCGTGAGTGGGGCTGGCTCTGCCAGGGGTGCAGCCCTGCTCTGAGCCCTCCCTGGGCGCTCACTCCCCTCTCTGCCTCCATGAGCCCCGGGCCTCATTTCCCTCATTTCCCAACCCATCTCCCGTGGATGTGCCCCAGCTGCTGCTCCTTGCTCTGCCCTGCACAGCCACATTAAAGGGCCCTTTAGTACCTGGGATTTTGTGGGAACCCAGAACATCCCTCTGGCTGTCCAGGATGGTCAGGACCCCTGCCAGGGGGCTCAGAGACCCTGGCACAGAGCCCAAAACACCTGTGGGTTTGATTGTGACCCGTGGAGCAAATTACCAACCTTG
>NW_005054499.1:1106684-1107765 GCF_000277835.1 Geospiza fortis | reverse complement strand
TAGATAAGATACAATAAACAACCTTGAGACTGAGAACTGAAGAGCTCTGACTCCTTCTTCAAGCACCGGGCTGGGAAAAGAGACTTTCCAACTCTTCTCAGGGTCACTCTGAGCAGCGAGAGATCCCAACAGGATTTCATCCCCATGAAGGCACTTACACACTGCAATCACAACACTTCTCAGCTTCCCTCTGAGGACCAGGCAGCCCAAGCACTGCAGTCTCTGCTTTGTCCTGCCCTCACTGACAGGGGCTCACCTCGGGGCTCCCTCCACCCTGTTTTGTCAAGGTTTTTTAAAGCCTTCTGATGTTTGCATTCTTGTAATGAACTTTTTTTTTTTTAAACGTATTTTATGTAAATAATTTATTGGTTTGCATTCTTTTCTAGAAGAAGAGAGGTTTGATGAACTGTTGGTTTGTCCAGCATCATTAGAAAGGGAGCACTGTCATCCTCCAATCCACTGTCACTTTTAGAAATCTATAAATGAACTATAAAAAAAAGTCAGAAATTAAAAACTCTTTTTTTTACCTTAGAGAGTTGCGTGTCCGTGTTGTTTTTTTGCATGTCCTATAACAACACCACCCCACATGGCCCTGCCCCAGGGCTCTGCCCTTGCCCTGGAGCAGTGACTTTGCTGCCCTGCAGGGCTCTGTGCGGCTGAGGGACCTCCCTGTCTCACCTCTGCTTCTTCAGTGTTCCTTGGCCACACAAAAATACACAAAAATAACACAGAAATGCAAAAAAAATTACACAAAAATGCACAAAAATGAGACAAAAATGCACAAAAATGCATCCTTCAGCTCTGCCTGCTGCAGGGGCTTCACAGGGAAAGGTCCCACTCCTCTCTCCATTCCTTTGGAACAGCTCACATCGTGTGGATGGGGAAACTGAGGCAGAGGGCAGCCATGGTTTATGGTTTTAACCAGTTTATGGTTTAAACCAGTTTAGGGTTTTAACCAGTTTAGGGTTTTAACTAGTTTATGGTTTTAGCAGTTTAGGATTTTAACTGGTTTATGGTTTTAACCGGTTTAGGGTTTTAACCAGTTTAAGGTTTTAACCGGTTTAGGGTTTTAACCAGTTTA
>NW_005054499.1:1094542-1105545 GCF_000277835.1 Geospiza fortis | reverse complement strand
TTTTATAGATAAGATACAATAAACAACCTTGAGACTGAGAACTGAAGAGCTCTGACTCCTTCTTCAAGCACCGGGCTGGGAAAAGAGACTTTCCAACTCTTCTCAGGGTCACTCTGAGCAGCGAGAGATCCCAACAGGATTTCATCCCCATGAAGGCACTTACACACTGCAATCACAACACTTCTCAGCTTCCCTCTGAGGACCAGGCAGCCCAAGCACTGCAGTCTCTGCTTTGTCCTGCCCTCACTGACAGGGGCTCACCTCGGGGCTCCCTCCACCCTGTTTTGTCAAGGTTTTTTAAAGCCTTCTGATGTTTGCATTCTTGTAATGAACTTTTTTTTTTTTTAGACGTATTTTATGTAAATAATTTATTGGTTTGCATTCTTTTCTAGAAGAAGAGAGGTTTGATGAACTGTTGGTTTGTCCAGCATCATTAGAAAGGGAGCACTGTCATCCTCCAATCCACTGTCACTTTTAGAAATCTATAAATGAACTATAAAAAAAAGTCAGAAATTAAAAACTCTTTTTTTTACCTTAGAGAGTTGCGTGTCCGTGTTGTTTTTTTGCATGTCCTATAACAACACCACCCCACATGGCCCTGCCCCAGGGCTCTGCCCTTGCCCTGGAGCAGTGACTTTGCTGCCCTGCAGGGCTCTGTGCGGCTGAGGGACCTCCCTGTCTCACCTCTGCTTCTTCAGTGTTCCTTGGCCACACAAAAATGCACAAAAATAACACAAAAATGCAAAAAAATGCATCCTTCAGCTCTGCCTGCTGCAGGGGCTTCACAGGGAAAGGTCCCACTCCTCTCTCCATTCCTTGGGAACAGCTCACATCGTGTGGATGGGGAAACTGAGGCAGAGGGCAGCCATGGTTTATGGTTTTAACCAGTTTAGGGTTTTAACCAGTTTAGGGTTTTAACTAGTTTATGGTTTTAGCAGTTTAGGGTTTTAACTGGTTTATGGTTTTAACCAGTTTAGGGTTTTAACCAGTTTATGATTTTAACTGGTTTATGGTTTTAACCAGTTTAGGGTTTTAACCAGTTTAGGGTTTTAACTAGTTTATGGTTTTAGCAGTTTAGGGTTTTAACTGGTTTATGGTTTTAACCAGTTTAGGGTTTTAACTGGTTTATGGTTTTAACCGGTTTAGGGTTTTAACCAGTTTAAGGTTTTAACCGGTTTAGGGTTTTAACCAGTTTAGGGTTTTAACCGGTTTATGGTTTTAACCAGTTTATGGTTTTAATCAGTTTATAGTTTTAACCTGTTTATGGTTTTAACCAGTTTATGGTTCCAGGAGGAGCCCCCGGTGCCCCAGCTCCTTGGCAGAGGGCTCAGACCCAGCTGTCCCTTGCCCCCCTGCTCAGCCCAGCCTGGCAGGGTGGCAGCTGTCACCCCCCTGTCACATCCATCCCGTGCCCCCCTCCCTGCTGCATCCGGCCCAGGGTGCCTGCGCATGACTGACTGGGAGAGGAGAAGGCAAAACAACCAAAGGGCACCCGAGGAACGGCAGTGCCAGCTCCTGACAGCTGCCACAGCCTCCCCCGGCTCCCAGCACGCACAGCTCCCTCTGTGTGACACTTGTCTGTCTCTGGCAGCTGGCAGCAGTCACCCTGCAGGTCCCCAAGGGCGGGGATGCATGCAGCCAGGCTGGGGGACCCCAAGAGTGAGGGAGAGATGGGGGTAGGATGGTGGGGATGGATGGAGAGGAGAGATCTCTTAGGCCCACCTGTATCATTGCTGTCTGTAAAAAGTGTGTGGTTTTTAATAAAATTGCATTTGACTTCTGAAGGCCTTGGAGTCTCTGTGTCCTTTATTCAGCCATGCTCAGTACAATAGTGATGGACACAGGCCAGGGCTCAGGGGGGAAAAACATCTGCAGGGACAGGGAAGCTCCTGAGCTAGTGAGGGACAGCCCTGCCCATGCCAGGGGCTGGAATTACATGATCCTTGAGGTCACTGCTCCATGATTCCATAACCTGCACCTGCTTCCTGCAGAGACAAGGCCTGGCTTTGCCTGCAGGCGCTTCTGGGTGATCATCCCTGGCCAGGTGGGGCTCCATGGGTGCCTTGGTTTGGAAAGCCAGGTGTCTGCTAAGGAAGGCAGGAGCCTCCCCTGAAATGGAGAATGTAAACCCTCCCCACCCCTCTGAATTGCGATAAATTTTAAATTAAGGGGCTCTCAGGCAAAAATATGGGAGCAGGAAATAACAGTTCTTTAATAGGGAAGAAAAAAAAATAAAAGGATGAAATAAACACTGCAGTGAACTAAACCAACACTGGCAGAGTCAGAACCCAAGCTGACACCCTGTGGGTCAGGGTGCTGGCAGCAGTCCCATTGGAATTGTGGCTCAGCCCTCCTGCAGTGCCAGGGGTGGTTCTGCTGGAGCAGGGATCCTGGAGAAAGGTGCAGTCTCTGCCTCTGGAGATCCAGGGCAAGAGGCAGCTGCTGTTCCTCTGGGCAATCCAGCGCAGGAGCCGTGCTGGTGTTCCAGAATCTCCAGATTCTATCCGGGTAGGAATGCTTGGCTCCTCCCTCTGGGCTCCCATCTCCCAATGGGATGCTGTAGTTCTTATCAGCCATGCAGGGACATTCAATGGCTGTTATCAGCAGGTGTCTCCCTGGAGGGAGGAGTGAATGTGGTCACTCAAAGAGAGAGATAAGGCAAACTGCCCACTTGACAAAAGATAATCTGCCATACAGATGGTAATTGAAAGCATCTTGCATTGCAATTTTCAACAGTGGGCTCTCCTGTGCCATGGGCAGAGGTTTGCTCTTGTCTCAAGGCCTTGCAGGATAAACTGTAGAAATAATGGCAGAGGATTACAGTGAGGAGGCACCTGCCAGGACGTGCCAGGACCAGAGTGCTCTGTTTGCAGCCTTGGAGAGAAACTGGGGCCAAGGAAAGCACAGCTGCACTCAGTGGTTTCAAAGGAGTCTGGATGTGCTGGAGCAGGGTCAGCAGCTTCTGTCAGTGATCTTTTAGGTCCCTTCCAACACAAACTTGTTTTGTGCATTGTCAAGGACTGAGAGACTGCCTGGATCAAGAATGGTGTGGCCAGCGGGAGCAGGGAGGTCATTCTGCCCTGTACAGGGGATGGCGAACCCTGAGTGCTGTGCCCAGTTTGGGAAGGACTTTGGGACACTTGAGAGCATCCAGAGGGGACAACAAGGGTGCAGAGGGGCTGGGAACACAAACCCTGTGAGGAACCCCTGAGGGAGCTGGGGGTGCTCAGCCTGCAGAAAAGGAGACTCAGGGCTGCCCCCATCACTCCCTGCAGCCCCTGAAAGGTGCCTGTGCTCAGCTGGGGCTGGGCTCTGTCTCCAGGCACTGACAGAACCAGAGCACACAGCCTCAAGCTGCCCCCAGGGAAACACAGGTTGGATAGCAGGAAAAGGATTTTTACAGAAAGGGTGATAAAGTTCTGGAATGTTCTGTCCAGGGAGGTGGTGGAGTCCCCATCCCTGGGGGTGTTTAACAAAGCCTGGATGTGGCACTGGGTGCCAGGGTTGAGTTGAGGTGTTGGGGCTGGGTTGGACTCGATGGTCTTGAAGGCTTCTTCCAACCCAGTGATTCTGGGAATTCTGTGAATTCTATGAGACACTTGGGACCCACCATCTTTGGCTCCCTCTGGAAAAGCAGCACAAGAACGAACCCAAGGAGAACCAGGACCCACCTGGCAGGAGGGGACAGACCTTGCTGGGGTGCCCAGAAATCTCCTCCACCAAATTTCTGTCTGGGAAACTCGTGGCAGATCTGCTGGAGTCTCCGGGAGATTGGGGAGGTTTTAGTGATGGGGAACTGCAGGAGCACAAACCAGAGCCAGACCTGCTCAGGATGGGCTCCCCAGCCATGGAAAAGGAGCATGGAATCAGTGCCTGCCTCCTGGATCCCTGCTCCACACACAGGAGTGTCCTGGTCCAGCTTCTCCTCTCTCTGTGAATGCCTGAGCTTGGAGCGAGAGCCACAGGGGCACCTGGAGGAGGGGAAACAGCCAGGGCCGTGGGAGGAGGCATTTCTGAGCTGCTCTGGCACAGGTGAGGCTGGGAACACCCTCGGGGCCTGGTTGGCTTCATCTCCAGCGGGGTTAGTGCTCTGTGTGTGAGCATGAAGCAAATGTCACTGCAAGCAGGCATTCCAAGATGAAATTGGTGTTAATAATAATGATTATGATAACGCTGCCACCAAGAATAACTGTGCACAGCGAGGGCAGGGATGGCCTGGATTCTGACAAATGTCTGTGCTTGGAGAGCTGCAGCCAGATTGAGCTGGGAAGGGGCTCAGCCTGGAGCAAAGGAGGCTCAGGGGGGACCCTGTGGCTCTGCACAGCTCCTGCCAGGAGAGGGAACGGCCTCAGGCTGGGCCAGGGTTGGATATTAGGCAGAATTTATTGACTAAAAGGGTGATCAGGCATTGGAAGGGGCCTCAATCACCATCCCTGGAGAAGGAACAATTTTGGATGTGGCACTCAGTGCTGGTGACAAGGTGGGGAATGGTCACAGGTTGGACTCCATGGTCTCAGAGGCTGTTCCAGCCTCAGGGACTCTGTGATTCTGTGATTCTGTTTGGGTTGGGCAGGTCTGCCTGGGCTCTGGCTCTGCTGCCCAGCAGCTGCAGCCTTGGGCCTTCCTGAGGCACTTTTCACAGCACTTATGCAGCTCTGCAAACAGCCAGAAAATGCTCTGGCACCTCTGGAAACCTCTGGGATTGATTTCAAGAAATTGTCACGAAGGCAGGAGCTGTGCTCGGTCACGTAAGGGGCTGATTTTGGGGTCTTTGTGGGAACCCATGATGGAAAAGGGGGCTTGGGCTGTTTCTTCTTCCAGACCCCTCTGCCCCATCCTCCCCACCACAGGTGATCACCCTGCAGTCAGCTCAGAGAATTCTGGATCACAGAATGGTTTGGGTTGGACAATTAAAGCTCAGGCGAGAGAATCCTGGATCACAGAATGGTTTGGGATGGAGAGTTAAAGCTCAGGTGAGACAATCCTGTAATCGCAGAATGGTTTGGGTTGGAGGGTTAAAGCTCATCCCAGAGAATCCTGGATCCCAGAAAGTTTCGTGTTGGGGACATAAAGCTCAGCTCAGAGAATCCTGGAATCACAGAATGGTTTGGGATGGAGAGTTAAAGCTCAGGTGAGACAATCCTGTAATCGCAGAATGGTTTGGGTTGGACAATTAAAGCTCAGGCGAGAGAATCCTGGATCACAGAATGGTTTGGGATGGAGAGTTAAAGCTCAGGTGAGACAATCCTGTAATCGCAGAATGGTTTGGGTTGGACAATTAAAGCTCATCTCGGAGAATTGTGGAATTCCAGAATGGTTTGGGTTGGAAGGATAAAGCTCAGCTCAGAGAATCCTGGATCCCAGAAAGTTTTGTGTTGGGGACATAAAGCTCAGCTCAGAGAATCCTGGAATCACAGAATGGTTTGGGCTGGAGGATTAAAGCTCAGCTCAGAGAATCCTGGAATCACAGAATGGTTTGGGATGGAGAGTTAAAGCTCAGCTCAGAGAATCCTGGAATCCCAGAAAGGTTTGGGCTGGAGGGTTAAAGTTCATCCCAGAGAATCCTGGATCCCAGAAAGGTTTGGGTTGGGCAATTAAAGCTCATCCCAGAGAATCCTGGATCCAGATAGGTTTGGGCTGGAAGTTAAAGCTCATCCCACCCCCTTCCACAGGCAGGGACACCTTCCACCATCCCAGGCTGCTTTCATGCAGCCTGCCCTTGAACACTTGCAGAGCTGGGGGGCTGCAATTCCCTCTCGTTACTACCCAGTGCAGGAGAAGGAGGATTTTTGCCATTGCCTCGGAGCAACTGTGCTCTTAAGTTTCTTCCAAGACTCACACCAGGGCCGCTTCTCTGCATGTGTGGTCTCTTGGACTGCGTAGAGCTCATAAATAAATAAGGAGAAAAGTTCTTAATCTTCATTCGAAAGCTCCTGGTATCACAATGCTGCTGCACAAAAGCCATCTTATTAGCCCCAAGTGCAAAATGCTGCCTTTTCTTGCAGAAGCTCATTAATTGCAGGTCACCATTCAACAAGAAAGATGAGGCACTTGAGTTCTTCAGGCTCTCATTAGCCACCGAGCTGAACAGTATGTGTGAAATTAACAGTCACCTGAGTACCTCTATAATTTCATAATTATTAGGCCTAATGGGTTAGTCTCTGCCAAATGGTTTTAACTCCTTCCTAGCCCGAGCCGGGAATCACATGAGATGCCAAGGTTGGCGCATTTCACGAGTTTTATAACCATTTAACAGCTTTTCTTGTGGAAATAATAATAAGGAGAGGAAGTTTCCAGGATCATGTACTGTTTGCATTTTTTAACATATGTTTAGCTTTTAATTATTCATATCCAGCGCGCCAAGGAAGCAGATAGCCTGTATCCCAGAGAGTGGGTGAAAGAGCTTTCTCTGCAAAGGGATTTTAATTGGTTTTAAAATGTGTGCTGCGTGTGTGTTTATATTTGCGTGTGCGTGTGAGAGCCGAGCCTTTGGTTCCTCTTCTCCTTGATGATTACATTACATTATTTCCCGTCTCTTACATTTTTATTTATCTTAGGCTTAAAAAGCAGAATCAGAGCTGAGATTTCTGTCTCTTGCTTTTGAACTCGAGAAGCTTGGAAATGGCACTGCCTTTTAATGGGGATTTTCTCCTACTTGAATCCAGCCTGGAGGGGAAGGCTGCCTCTCACCTCCATCACTAATTGTTTTTCTTGTGGTTTGTCTCACCGTCCGCAGTGTGGGCGTCTCATTCCAGGTGGGAACAAGCACAGCACCACCCCCCCCCCCCCCCCAGTTTGGGGTGAGCTGGTGGGGGGCTGTGACCCTGTGGCCATCTCATTACACCCCCACCCCATGGAAAACCAGCCCCTTCCCTCCTTGCATCCATTCAATCTGGACACAGGCACAGGGCAGGTATTCCAGCCTGTCCCAAACACTCAGATTTGACAGCTGGGATTTAAATTTGCTTTTAAAATCATATTGCATTTTAAATCACCACACCCACTGCAGAATGGGTCATACTGGGAATGCTGAGCTCTCCTCTAGGATATAAATCCCTTTCCCACTGCAGAATGGGTCATACTGGGAGTGCTCAGCTCTCCTCTGGGATAGAAATCCCTTTCCCACTGCAGAATGGGTCATACTGGGAATGCTGAGCTCTCCTCTGGGATAGAAATCCCTTTCCCACTGCAGAATGGGTCATACTGGGAGTGCTCAGCTCTCCTCTGGGATAGAAATCCCTTTCCCACTGCAGAATGGGTCATACTGGGAGTGCTCAGCTCTCCTCTGGGATAGAAATCCCTTTCCCACTGCTTTCAGCCTTGATGAGGCCCTTAGCAGTGATGAGAGGGCACAGAGTGACAGCAGCAGGCCCTGGAAAGAGCTTAATGCTTGGACTCGATGATCTTGGAGGGTTTTTCCACCCTTGATGACTCTGTGAGGTGCCTGAGGTCCCCTCAGAGCCCTGTTTGCAGGAGGGGCTGGTCTCTGGAGGCAGGAGCTGATCTCTGGAGGCATTTCCCACCTCGTGCTGGGGCTGGGGGCAGGAATGGAGCACTTTGGCTGCCCTGGACTGCCCAGCTGAGCTCAGGTGGGACCTGCTCTCACCTGGAGCAGCACAGCGCAGCCCCGAGAGTGACAAACACAGCCTTGCTTGGTGACAAAAGGTGGCCTTGTGCTGGTGCAGCTGCTGCTGCAGCCCTCAGCTGCGCCAGCCTCTGCCCACAGCCCCTCTGCTCTTCAACTCCACGTCTGCAGGCTTGGGGCATTGGATTTTTGGCTGACGCCATGCTGGGATTTGTTCTCATTATGAAGCTTAGGAAGGCGGGCTTGGGGTCTGAATGAGGGGAGCAGGGACCTCCCAAGGGCTGTGGAACAGCAGGTCCCTGCCCTGATGGCCAGGGCAGGAGCTCCTGTGGCCGCAGCAGGAACCCAAGGCCCCTCTGCAGTGAGAGCAGGGATGGGCACAGGAGAGCAGGGATGGGTTCATCAGGAGAGCAGGGATGGGTTCATCTGGAGAGCTGGGATGGGCTCCTCAGGGGAGCAGGGATGGGCACAGGACAGCAGGGATGGGATCCTCAGGAGAGCAGGGATGGGTTCATCTGGAGAGCAGGGATAGGTTCCTCTGCAGTGAGAGCAGGGATGGGCACAGGAGAGCAGGGATGGGTTCATCAGGAAAGCAGGGATGGGCTCCTCAGGGGAGCTGGGATGGGCACAGGAGAGCAGGGATGGGTTCATCTCAGTGAGAGCAGGGATGGGCTCATCAGGACAGCAGGGATGAGTTCATCTGGAGAGCAGGGATGGGATCCTCTCAGTGAGAGCAGGGATGGGCTCCTCAGGAGAGAAGGGATGGGTTCATCAGGAGAGCAGGGATGGGCTCCTCTGCAGTGAGAGCAGGGATGGGGTCCCCAGGAGAGCAGGGATGGGCACAGGAGAGCAGGGTTTTCTCCTCTGCAGTGACGCCAGGGATGGGTTCATCAGGACAGCAGGGATGGGCTCCCCAGGAGAGCAGCCAGCTGGGAGATCTGCAGGCCACCAGAAAAGACCAAGGCCAGGTCAGCAGCTTGGCTGGAGCCCAGAGTGAGCCCCATGAGCTAATCCCACTGCCAGCTCTGCCTGTGCTGGCAGATCAAGGCTGGGAGAAGGAGGGAGGGTCTTCCTTCTCTGGAGGTGCTGGAGAAACGTCTCCTTCGATGATATTTCACCTTACCTCTCCTTGCCACATCTGTCAACTTCTGCTAATTACCGAGTTTGCTATCACCCTCTGCACTGATGTGAAGGGTAGGGAAAACAGAAAAAGGAGGTTAAGGGATTCTACAATTATAAATGATGTCTGGCAGGCTAAGGTACCATATAATGCATTATAAGCACTTAAAAAGCTAACCCATTCTGTCTTCTTTCTTTGGCATAAATAATGGCTTTTTTATGAATAAATCATGCAGCCAAGGTCTCTGAAAATAGCAGGAACCTGGAGCAGAATGTCTCCATCCTCATTTTTGCTAGGACAGCAGAGAAGTCAGCAATCCACTCCATCACCACTGATAAACTGGGGCGAGTGCAACTCCCAGTAATGAAATAGGGAGATAAAGTTTGGGGAGGGTGAGCAGGGCACTGGGATATTTCTGCCAAAGCACCGACTGCACCCGGGCTCCAAATGAAACATAATGGACTCAAGGAGATAAGCATTTTTTTCCTGCCCCATGAATAAAGCAAGACCTCATAACTCACAGACAGGCAAAGCTGCCAGCAACTTAAAAGTGCTTCCTTCTGCTTCTGGTTTGTGTTTCCTTTTAATGAAGCTGCTCCAAAGCCGAGGGGGAGCTCAGAAGTGGGGCTGGAAGCAAAGCCTGCCTTTGCTCGTGTGGAGTCCGGCTGGCTGCAGAGGGCTGGGTGGGCTGGGAGGGATGGGTGGGCTCTGGGGTGGGCTGGGTGGGTGGTGGGGAAGGCTGGGAGGGCACTGGGATGGGCTCGGAAGGGGCTGGGGAGAGCTGGGAGGGCACTGGGATGGGCTGGGTGGGTGGTGGGGAATGCTGGGAGGGAGCTGGGAGGGAGCTGGGATGGACTGGGAGGGAGCTGGGATGGGCTGCGTGGGCGGCCACAGCCACCCAGCCCTCTCACAAAAAGCTCGCTTGCAGCTGCCTGGGCAGGGAGAAAGGTCCTGGAGGTCCTGCAGGTCCTGCTTCCCTGCCAGGGAGGGAGATCCTGGAGGTCCTGCCAGGGTGGAAGGTCCTGGGCAGGTCCTCCTGCCCCACCAGGGTGAAAGGTCCTGGAGGTTGTGCTGCTCTGGCAGGGTAGGAGGTCCTGGAGGTCCGGCCAGGATAGGAGGTCCTGGAGGTTCTCCCAGGGTAGAAGGTCCTGCAGGTCCTGCTGCCCCACCAGGGTGGAACATCCTGGAGGTCCTGCTGCCCTGCCAGGGTGGATGGTCCTGGAGGTCCTGCCGGGGTGAAAGGTCCTGCAGGTCCTGCTGCCCCACCAGGGTGGGAGGTCCTGGAGGTCCTGCCAGGATGGGATGTCCTGGAAGTCCCACTGCCCTGCCAGGGTGGGGACCCTGCCTGTGCTCTGTGCTGAGGAGTTCCTGGGGGCCCGGGGGCTCTGCTCAGCCCTGGCTGTGCCTGCACTTGGCTGTTTCCCCCTCCAAAGGGTCTCTCCTTTTCAGGCAGGTGGGCACCCACCCATTCCTCTTCCCACCGCCCTGGTGGGG
Source organism: Geospiza fortis (assembly GCF_000277835.1). Classification (NCBI taxonomy): domain Eukaryota; kingdom Metazoa; phylum Chordata; class Aves; order Passeriformes; family Thraupidae; genus Geospiza; species Geospiza fortis. The sequence continues at coordinate 1,095,346 of NW_005054499.1, read as the reverse complement.
CTGGGACCACCCAGAGGGACCCACATCAGGGCAGGGCTGTGGGTTTGGAGCTGCCTCGCTCAGGGTCAGGCTCTCTGTGCTGCCAGAGCCCACACAGACCATGAGGGGCTCCTGGACAGAGGGACTCCAGCCCTGCTCCTGCCCATGGCTGGAGAAACCCACACAGGGGGAGTGGGGACACGCTGGGTGGGATGGGGACAGTGGTGTCACCACCTCAGCTCTGAGCAGCCCATGTTCCTGCTGGGACACACAATTCCCCTGCAGCCTTCACCTTCCAGGACCTGCAGCCTTCACCTTGCAGGACCAAGGGCTGTGATTGGCATTGAGTCCTTTGTGCACGGGGCAGGAGAGCCAGGAGCATCCTGGAGAGCTAAAAACGTCCAGGAGAGCCAAGAACATCCAGGAGAGCCAAGAGCTTCCAGGAGAGGAGCTCCTCAGCAGGGAGGAGCCTCTGTGTTCCCAGCAGCTCTGAGCACCTGCCAGGTGTGTCTGCAGCAGAGCCCAGCCTGGCACCAAGGGCACCAAGGGCACCAAGGGCAGTGACAGGAGCCAAGGTGTCTGCTGGCACAGACCTCTGCCTTGCTCACCTGGCTCTGGCCCCACAGGTCCTGCCAGGGAAGGATTTTTGAGGGTCCAGCTTGGTGCTGATGGCTTTGGGGAGGAGGACTCAGAGGGCATCACCTGCAGGACTCAGCACAGTCCCAGCCTGGCAGAGCTTCCTGCAGCATCCCAGAAAAGCTGAATCCCCCAGAATCCCCCAGAATCCCACTGCCAGAGGGCAGGGTTAGGTGGGAGATTAAGCAG
>NW_005054499.1:1089819-1094490 GCF_000277835.1 Geospiza fortis | reverse complement strand
AGGAGCCGCTCCTGGGGCTGGGGCTGGGCAAGGGAGAGAAGGACAAAGCTCCAGGCTGTCCTTGGAGGAGGATGAAGGGCAGATGGAGGGGATATGAGCAGGGAAAAGGGCACCTAGAAGGGACTTTAGACAAGGAGGTGGAGTGCCAGCACATCCCACTGCCAGAGGGCAGGGTTAGGTGGGAGATTCAGCTGCTGCCCGTGGAGCCCTGGCAGTGCCCAAGTCCAGGCTGGGCATTGGGGCTGGCAGCACCTGGCACAGTGGGAGCTGTCCCTGGGCTGCAATGAGCTGCCATTGAAGATCCCTTCCCACCCAAAGCACTCTGGCATTCCCATTCCTGAATCAAGGATGGAAACCAGCACCAAAGCCCATTGCAGCAAATGGAGAAAGGAAAGGAAAGAATGATTTCCTGGCTGGTTCCAGGTGCCCCCAGTGCCATTTGCCACAGGGGGTTTGTAGCCTGGCAAGGCCTGGTTCGAGAGGTTTGGGCTATGCCAGGGTGCCCAGAGCAGCTGTGGCTGCCCCTGGAGCCCTGGCAGTGCCCAAGGCCAGGCTGGAGCACCTGGCACAGTGGGAGCTGTCCCTTCCATGGATGGGGTGGAACAAATGATCTTTAAGGTCCCTATGAACCCAGACCATTCCCCTATTCAGTGATTAGGGCTGTCCTGAGCAGGGCCAAACGCAGGGACTTCTTTGCCCAGGTGCTCCCGGTGCCTTGGAGGGAGGCAGCACCTGGCCCTCCTCCCCTGGGGACAGCTGGCACTCTGCTCTCTCAGGATCTGTTCTCTGGGACATCCTGCAATCCCCGAGCAGGGAATGATCCCCGACAGACCCTCTGCCCAATTATTGTGGGGGACGAGCTCAGTGAGAGCTCAGCAGGGATGGGCACAGCCCCAGAGCCCCCTGTGCCCACCCTGCAGCTGCGGCACGCTCAGTCTCCAGCACCTGGTGCCAGGGGCTCCAGCTGGAGCTGCACTCCCTGTCAGCTCCTCCAGAGCTGGCAGCTCACCAAACCCTCAGGGGATGGGAGGAGCAGCCGAGAGATCTGAGATCACCCGCGGGGTGTGCGGGGCGGGGTCAGCCACACCTGGGCAGAACACACACACACACACACACACAGAGCCACCTCCCTCTGGGGACACCGGGCTGGGCACAGCCGTGGCACAGCCCTGGCACACCCACGTGCTCACAGGCTAGGGAGGGAGGATCTCTGCACTTCCCCAAGGTCTCCACATTCCCCAGCACACCCTTCCCTCTCTTTTTGCTGGGGACAGGAAACCTTGTGTGTGCAGAACACTGGGCTGGGCACAGCCGTGGCACACCCTGGCACAGCCCTGGCACTCCCAGGTGCTCACAGGCTGGGGAGGGAGGATCTCTGCACTTCCCCAAGGTCTCCACACTCCCCCAGCACTCATTTTCTCCCTTTTCCTACAGGCCAGTGAAGGTTTCCTGGGCACAGCCCCTCCTGCCCAGCCTGCTCTCGCTGTGCCAGCCCTTCAGCCCCTGCCCAGGGGTGCCAGGGAGGATGAGGAGCATCCTCAAGCAGCTCTGCCTGCCCTGGTTTGGCTCCTCCTGGCAGCCCCAGGCCAGGTGGCTGGGTTCCTTCCTTGGGCTTCATTCAGCACGAGCAGCTTGTGCTGTTTCTGCTCCTCCCTGGGGTGGGCTGCTCATTTTTGCCCCATAAGACAATGCCCTTTTTCAAAAACAAAGAAATTATAAAGTACATATGAACATATGGTAACATATATTGCAGGCTGCCTATGTGGCCAATTCTCTGTATGTTACCATATGGTGCCAAGTATTTAGCAAAAATATAACTTGACTGTTTCTCTTTCCATATGGGGATTCTTTTGCCTTAATTAATAACATTGAGCAAAAACTCTTTCTAAGGTTTCCAAGATTTCTGCGAGGGACTATCTTATGACAGACACATGCTCCTGAAGGCTTTCCTCCTGATTTGTCTGCATCCTTCTGTCCCTGTCCCCTCCTCATGCTCCAGGGGCAGCTGTGGGGACATCTGCCCGTGGGGTTGCTGGGAGGGGGATGCTGCACCCTGCCTTGGCTCCTGGCCCTGATGCCTCAGGTTTTGGTTTTTCTATTTTTCAGATTCTGCTTTAGTGTGTGGGTCTGGGCTTCATATTAGGGGATGGTGAGCTCTGCACAGAGCAGGGAGACAAAACAATTCCTGCTCTAGCTGACAAAACAATTCCTTCTCCAGCTCCTGCCCCTGATGCCTCAGGTTTAGCTTTTATATTATTCAGATTCTGTGCTGCTTTAGTGTGTGGGTTTGGGTTCAGATTATGGGATGGTGAGCACAGCTCCAAGCCTTCCCTGTGTCCTGGTCCCGCAGTGAAGCTCCAAATTCCAGTTCAGCATTCCATGAACAGCACAGCCCCAGCTCTGCCCTGTGTCCTGCCCCTGGATTGAGGCTCCAGCTCCATGAACAGCACAGCTCCAACCCTCCCCTGTGTCCTGGTCCCGCAGTGAAGCTCTGAACTCCAACATAACATTCCATGAAAAGCAGAGCCCCAAATCTTCCCCATGTCCTGCCCCTCTCAGGATTTAGGAACCTCAGTGGGGTCACATCCATCCCTTGGGTCAAACCAGCTCCCCCAGACCCCAGAGGTCTTTGCTGGCACTGATGCCTCAGGTTTGGATTTTGTATTTTTCAGATTCTGTGCACTTTAGTGTGTGGGTCTGGGTTCACATTATGGGATGGTGAGCTCTGTGCACAGAGCAGGGAGACAAAACAATTCCTGCTCCAGCTGGGCACCAAGGACAAATGATCCAAATCTCAGCCCAAGAGCACAAACACCGTGGGCTGGAGAGAGAAAAAGAAGCAGGATGGGACTGCATGGGCTGGAATTGGACAATGAACTCCAAGATGCAAATGGAGCAGAACTTACAAAAGTGAGAGACCCTGTGCCTGGTCGTGTATTTTGTGACCCTTTTGGTTCATCTTGGGTTCATTTTGGGACCATTTTGGTTCACCTTGGGTGCAGCCCTGGCTGGGCTCTTGTGCTGCCCAAGGTGGATCCATGGAGGAGATCCTTTCAATAAATCCCTGCTTTATTCTTTACTCTGTCTGGTCTCTGTTCTAGGGCAGCCTTCACCAGGCATCATCCCCTCAGGGCCTGGCTGCAGCTGGGGGATAACTCAGTGCCTGTGGGCTGCATCCCTCAGGCTCATCCCAGAGCAAATGGAACCAAGGGGATGTGCAGAGGGAGCTGCTGCAGCACAGAGAGCATTGGTGGCCACACAGGCACTGCTGTCTCCAAAGGGGCAGAAAGCTGCACATTCTGCAGTTAAACCTCTCAAGTGTTATCTCCCAGGACAGAGAAATGTGTCAGGCAGCAACTGGCAGAACCAGAGGGCACAGCCTCAAGCTGCACCAAGGGAAATACAGGGTGGATATCAGGGAAATGGGTGATGAAGTTCTGGAATGTTCTGTCCAGGGAGGTGGTGGAGTCCCCATCCCTGGGGGTGTTTAACAAAGCCTGGATGTGGCACTGGGTGCCAGGGTTGAGTTGAGGTGTTGGGGCTGGGTTGGACTCGATGGTCTTGAAGGTCTCTTCCAACCCAGTGATCCTGGGAATTCTGGGAATTCTGTGATTCGGTGAATTCTGTGATTCGGTGATTCTGTGTGATGCTCTCAGGACGAGCCCACAGCCCGTGGGATGAGCCAGCTGTGTCCCTGTGGGATGGGATGTGAAGGGTCAGTGGCACAGCCCCAGCTGCCAATGAAGACAAATCTCTGTGGCTCCAGATGTGTCCCCTGTCCCTCAGGGGTGTTCCTGCTGTGCAGGCAGAGTGGAGCTGGCACGGAGCAGGAGAGATACAAATCCTATAGCATTTCCATACAGCCTATAAGAATCATTACATTCCCACACTGGGTTACATTTTAAACCCTAAAAACTCCTCTTTGGGCCCTTCTGCCAAGCCAGCAGGGTCTGCTCTGAGCCTTGGGCCTGTCTGCAAGCAGAGGGTGTTGTTTGATCCAAAGGGGATCACCTTCAGCTGGCCATGCCATTGTTTTCCAGTTGTTCAGTAACTGAGGGATCTCAAAGCTTGCTTTCATTTCAATCTCGCTTAGAGTTTCCATATTCTCAGAATCTTTTTCCAGGCAATCATATTTATAAGGCTTTCCTGTTCACCTTCCCCAACAGCTCAGCCCAGCCTCTGACCTCTCCTGCCCAAGCTCTGGCACAAATCAGATCCCACCCTCACAGCAGGCTGCCAGCTGGGCTCCCATGGGGGCTGTGGGCAGCTGGTGACATGGTGGCATTCAGAGATGGCTCTGGGAGAAGGTCAGAGCGTGCAGAGCAGGCACAGGCTGTCAGCACTCGGCTCTGCTGAGCCTCTGCACAGGGACAGCCATGGAGGCAGAAATGGGGCTGTGCCTGGGGGTGCCCAGCACGGGGGGGCTGCAGTGCAGGGAGGAGAGCCAGGACAACCAGGAGAACTAGGAGAGCCAGAAAATCATCCTGGAGCACTGTGTACAGCTCTGGCCCCTCAGTTTGGGAAGGAGGTTGAGATGCTTGAGGGCATCCAGAGGAGGCAATGAGGCAGGAGAGGGGCTGGGAACACAAACCCTATGAGGAAACCACTGAGGGAGCTGGGGGTGCTCAGCCTGGAGGAAAGGAGACTCAGGGCTGCCCTCATCACTCTGCA
>NW_005054499.1:1082192-1089809 GCF_000277835.1 Geospiza fortis | reverse complement strand
ACAGGTTGGATAGCAGGAAAAGGGAAGAGTGATAAAGTTCCGGAATGGCTGCCCAGAATCCCCAGAATCACTGGATTGGATGAGACCTTCAAGCTCATCGAGTCCAACCCAGCCCCAACACCTCAACCCAACCCTGGCACCCAGTGCCACATCCAGGCTTTGTTAAACACACCCAGGGATGGGGACTCCACCACCTCCCCGGGCAGAACATTCCAGAACTTTATCACCCTTTCTGTAAAAATCCTTTTCCTGATATCCAACCTGTATTTCCCTTGGTGCAGCTTGAGGCTGTGCCCTCTGGCTCTGTCAGTGCCTGGAGAAAGAGCCCAGCCCCAGCTGAGCACAGGCACCTTTCAGGAGCTGCAGAGTGATGAGGGCAGCCCTGAGTCTCCTTTTCTATGATGATTCTGTGGTTCTATGACCTCCACAGCCCAACCACCCCCATGCTGTGGGTGCAAGCTCAGTTTCACCAAAATCCCATCTCCTCCTTGGTCACTCTCCCACATTCCCCAGCTTCCCTGGGGGCACCATCCCCCCTTTCTCAGCTTCCTTGGGGCACAATTCCCCCTCTCAGCCACACACACAAGCACTGACAGCAGCAGCAGCCCCACCTTGTAATATTTAAAACAATTTTATTCATGAAAATATGCTGTACAATGCACTATACACAGTTCTTTACATTGCCACATACACAAACTCTAATAGCACAACCAAGAAAGTTACCATTGCCTACAATAAATGTGTGTGAGAGATGAGACCCTCCCCCCCAGTCTGTACAGTTATAAATACGAGGGAAACGGACCCAAAAGCACCAGGGGAAGCAAACTGGGGGGTCCTGGGTGTCCCCCCACACTGGCTCCAGGCAGGGCAGGGCGGGAGCAGAGAGGGAGCCCCTGGTCCCAGAGGGGGAATGGCTGATGGAGAGGGGAGGATGGAGCTCAGTGAGGTGGCCTCGCTGGTTCCAGAGAGGGAACCCAGAGCCCCAGGCAGTGACACAAAGCTGTGGCAGGGCCAGCAGTGGCACCCAGCCCTGCAGCCCCCCTGTCCCCCCGTGGCCGCCCCTCGCCCCGCAGGACGACTGAACACACGACTGACTGACGTTACCAACACGACTGCACCGCACACACGACAACCCCACGGTCACGAACCACGACACAGCTGGGCCAGGGGCCGTGCCCACGCAGCGGGGCAGGGGCACGGGGCTGCAGGGCGGGCAGGGGGACGCGGGGACACCTCCCTCCTGCTGCTGGGGACACAGGGACACTTCCCTCCACTTCTGGGGACAAGGAGACGCTCCCCTCCTGTGCTAGGGACATGGGGACACCTCCCTCCTGTGCTAGGGACACTTCTCTCCTGCTGCTGGGGACACGGGGACACCTCCCTCCTGCTGTTGGGGACACTTCCCTCCTGTGCTGGGGACAAGTGGACACTTCCCTTCTATGCTGGGGACACAGGGATACTTCCCTGCAGCTGTTGGGGACACGGGGATGTTGTATTGCACTAAGGGGACACTTCCCTCCTGTGCTGGGGACATTCCCCTCCTCTCCCCCACCACACTGATGGCCAGCCAGTGTCTGTGACACCGAAGGGGGCTCGGGGACCCCAGCGTGGGAGAATCCCATCTCCAACTGCCCGACATGCTGGTGTGCTGCTGGATCTGTGCCTGGAGGGCAGATGCCTGGAGGAGCCAGGAACCCTTCCCTTTCTCCCATTCCTGGGGGGCAGATGCCTGGAGGAGCCAGGAACCCTTCCCTTTCTCCCATTCCTGGGGGGCAGAGGCCCCAGTTTGCTCCTGCCTCTGGGTCCCTCACACCATGTGCTGAACTGGGGGTTCAGGGGTTAAAGAGCCATTTGCAATCGGTTTCCAAGGATTTGAAAGATGCCTGAAAGGAGAGGCGGTGTATAAAAGGAATGCGGTAATGATGCTGACCAAAGAATAATCCTTTTTTAAAAAAAGCATTCAAGAAAGATTATATATAATAGAATATATTAAATTCTGTACATGATCAAATAATGTAAACATAATTAATTAACTGGTAAGGATGTCTTTAGAGACCGTGCCTGCCGTGTGCCCTGGGTGAAGGTGAGCAGTGGCACACAGGGCTCCTCTGTCACAGCCACGTGGGTCAGGTGAGGAGCAGGAGGTGCCACCCATGGGTCCCCCTGCCCTGACCTGTGGCTGGGACCCAGCTCCGTGGCAGAGGAGCTGGAGCTGGGAAAATGTGCTGGTTCTGTGCACTGACCCTGCTGCAAGCCAGGGGCTGGGGGTCACACAGAGCCTGGGGTGCCCAGGAGGAGGAAAGGCTGAGCAGAGACCCCCCAGGGCACAGCAGCAGCTCCCAGCTCCTCCTCCCAGCCCCTCCATCCTCTCCAGACCAGGTGCTCCTGCTGGCCACCAGCCTGAACCCCTCCAAACCCTGCTGCTCCTGGCAGCTCTGTGGAATGGCTGGGACATCCCTGGCCCTCTCCTGCCCCACAGAGTGGGGTCAGTTTGGGGTCCTGACACACAGCAGGACCACGTGTGACTCGTGGTCCCCACCCCCATGGAGCCCCAGCCCCTGGCAGGTGGGTGCACCCCTCTTGCTGACAGCTCCTGGCACCCAGGGGTGGGCAGTGAGACACTGGGACAGCCACAGTGGCACTGACCCCCCAGGGGCCCCACAGCCCTGGCTGGGGCCCCTGTGGCACCTCCCTGAGCAATGTGGGTCACCCAAGCTTGGAGCAGGATGGACCCCACGCTGCATCCAGAGGCCTGGGCCACCACATCCCTCCCTCCTCACACACACAGAGCCCCTCCTGGAGGGTGGCCCACATCACAGCCCCCCAGCTTCCACCCCAACATCCAACACCCCCATGGCCAAGCCAAGATGAGCCATGTGATGGGACACATTGCCCATGGCCTCTCTCCCTCCTCTCCCTAAGCTCGACCCTTTCTTCCTTCCAATGCAAAAACTCAATGGCAAAAGAGTGCATGAAATCAAATAAATACTTCCCCCTCCCCTCCCCTGCGAGCTGCCCCTGAGCCTCCAGCCCAGGGGTCCCTCACTGCCAGCAGGACCCCCCTGGAGTGTGCCCAGCCTGCTCTGGGCAGGGGCTGCAGCTTCTCCTGCCCCCCCAGGTGCTGCCAGATGCTGCTCCAGGGCTGCTGGCTGCACACCATCACCGCCCCCTGCTCACACCTGGGCAAGGAACCCTGCCTGGAGCCACCAGGACACCCAGCAGAGCTGGCCTGGGGGTGTGGGCTCAGCAGATCTCCCATCTCCACCAGGACTGAAGAGCCATGAGCTCCCCCTTGCCCTGGGGCAGGGTCCCCACTCCTGACACTTCTGCCCAGAGGACTCCTTTCCCAAGGTGGCTCAGAGAAGAGTTCTTCCCCAGGGGTCCCACACCACCAGCCATCACCACTCTGTCCCTCAGCCCAAGGGCAAACCCAACTGGCACCACGGGGCACTGGGACCATCTGGAAAGGCTTTCCCTTCCTGCTACCCCCCTGGATCTGCCTGGCTCCGGCTGCCTCTCCCACCCACCTGCCCTGTGTCCTCCAGAGGATGCTGGCAGGACCAGGCACACCTGGGGCTGGGCGTCCTCCCCCATCTCAACATTCGACGCTCCGGTTTGTGTTTCGTGTTCGACCTTAAGCTCAGACCGATGGCTCTCGCCTATCTTGACAAACAAAGGCAGAAGAGAAAGGAAAAAAAAACAGTTAGTCTCAATGTTCCCCTGGTGGCTTCCCGGTGGCGAGCCCGAGCAGGGGCAGGGGTCACCCGGGCACCCAGCTCTGGTTCGTGGGCTGTGGCCCCCCGGGCAGCGCGGGCACGTTGAGCCCGTTCTGCGGCGGGAGCGCCGAGTCGAAGTTGAAATCCATCTCATCGCTGTCCATAAAGTCATTGAGGATGATGGACTCCACGTCGCACTCCAGGCTCCCGTTGAACATGTCCAGGTCCAGGTCTGCTGGGAACCTGTCTTGGCCCAACACGGGGGGGTGGACGGCCCCTGGGTAGGGGCCCTGCAGCGAATCCAGCAGGCTCATGTGTGCCCCTTGGCTATTGGCGTAGGGATGCAGGTGCCCGTGGTGGTGCGGCACGGCCGTCATGCTGCACGACTCACTGGGCAGGCTCATAAGGCTGACAGGATTGGCTAAGGCACTGGTGCTGACCGCAGGGTGGTGGCCGGCTGGTGACGGGTGGTACAGGGCGTTGCTCTTCATCAGAGAGCCCGGGTGGGGCGGGTAGGAGGACAAGGCCTGCTCTCCACCCCCGCACAGCAGCGGGTTGTGTCTGTGGCCACGGGCCGGCACCATGGGGCTGGCCTGCGGCAGGGGGGGCAGCTCCCCCGGGACCATGCTCTCCTTGTGCGCGTAGGAGATGGAGGAGAGCAGGTCCTGCAGCGAGGCGTTCCTGTAGGAGCTGGCGGGCGAGAAGGTGGCCTGCTTGTTCTCCTGGATGGTCTGCATGGGCAGGCGGCGCATGAGGCCCATGGCCGGCTGGCTGTAGATGGTCCCGCAGTAGGTGTTGGAGGCGGCCCCCATGCTGGAGCACTTGGAGTTGAAGGTGAAGCTGGAGCTCCTCTGCCGCAGGGCGGCCGGGGGGAGCTGCTGCGAGGGGCTCATGCTGTAGCCATCCTGCAGGTCCTCCAGCATGCTCTCCCCCAGGCTCTCATTCAGGCTGATGGTGCCGGTCAGGTCGGTCAGCCGGGGCAGCTCCACGGAGCAGCGGGCGCTGAGGGAAGGAGACATGGTGCTGGAAGGGCTGGGGTACATCAGCGGCGACGAGGGGGTGCCATCATCCTCCTCCAGCTCGTCCGGCTCGTGGTTGGCCATGATGGGCGAGAGGCGCCCGCTCAGCGTGCTGGCCGTGGAGCTGGCCCGCGTCCTGAAGTCCGCCCAGGCGTCGTACTCGTCGCTGGCGTGGGACGCGGGGCTCTCCGACCACTTGGGCTGCTGGGAGGACGGGCTGTCCTCGCCGCGCTCCTGCGTCACCTGCAGCTGCTTCTTCTTGCTGGCCTTGCCCTTGATGCGCAGGAACTTGCTGTTGTTGTCCATGGACACGGCGCGCCGCCGCGGCGTCTTGCCCGTCTTGCCGCCCTCGGGGTTCAGCATCCACCAGGAGCTCTTGCCCGTGCCCTCGTTCTGCACGCGGATGAAGCGCGTGTGCAGGGACAGGTTGTGCCGGATGGAGTTCTGCGGGGACAGCAAGGACAGGGGCAGGGTCAGCAGCAGGGAGGGCACCCCCAAAGGAAAGGGAGGCCCACGGGGCACTGTGGGACACTGTGGGACACATGGGGTCCATCCTCCCGAGCTGAGGGTTTGGGGCTGGGAGAGCTCGGCTGGCAGGTCCCTCCCACATCCCACGGGTCACAGCCCCTTGCTGCCCCTCCCAGCTCTGCCTGTGGCACAGTTCCTGCCATGGCAGGTCCCAGGGACCCACAGCAGCCAGGGCAGCTCCCAAGGGACCTCCTTCCCTGGCATGAGGCAGCAGAGGGAAAAGGTGAAGAGGCAGCAAATGCAGTGATGGGGCCAGGACCACGCACAGCCCCAGGGCTTCTCCATCCATCCCTCCCAGCCCAAGGGCACCACGCAGCCAGCACATCCCACAGGATGCTCCCAGCACAGCCAGCACCTCTGTGGAGATCCCAGCTCACTCCCCACCAGCCCCACAGGCAGAGGGGATCCCTTTGGAGGGGACTCCAAGCCCCTTCCCCTGCCTGGCACCACTCCTGACATGCTCCCCTCCACCCTCAGCACCAACACATGCCCTGTGCAGGGCACATCAGCACCACCACAGCCCTAAACAACCTGTTGGCACCATGTGAGACCTTGTCCCCAAATGCCTGTCAGGCCAACAGGGCAAGGGGGGAGATTCCGCCCCTTGGCTCATCTGCAGAGCTGCCTCCAGCCCTGCCATCCCCAGCACAGCAAGGACATGGAACCTGTTAAAGCTGCTCCAGAGGAGCCCATGGAGCTGCTGCAGGGCTGGAGCCCCTCTGGAGCCAGGCTGGGAGAGCTGGGGGTGCTCCCCTGGAGAGGAGAAGGCTCCAGGCAGAGCTCAGAGCCCTTGCAGGGCCTGAAGGGGCTCCAGGAGAGCTGCAGAGGGACTGGGGACAAGGATGGAGGGACAGGAGCCAGGGAATGGCTGCCAGTGCCAGAGGGCAGGGCTGGATGGGATCTTGGCAATTGGGAATTGTTCCCTGGCAGGGTGGGCAGGGGCTGGGCTGGAATTGCCAGAGCAGCTGTGGCTGCCCCTCCCGGGAGCCCTGGCGTTGCCCAAGGCCAGGCTGGAGCACCTGGCACAGTGGGAGGTGTCCCTGCCATGGCAGGGGTGGGATGGGATGGGATGGGATGGGGTTTGAGGTTCCTCCCAGCCCAAACCATTCTGGGATTCTCTGACACCTGCCTCTCCCTGCTGACATGCAGCTCAAGGGATGCCACCCCAGCTCCCTGTGCCTCAGTTTCCCCAAAGGACAAAGGCAAGCTGCAGAGCCCAGGGAAGAATCTGCTGCACAGAGACCCTTCCCCAGCTCTGCCCATAGGCTCAGGGCTGGCCAGGGGCTGCTGGAGAGGGGAGGCTCCTCCCCAGCCCCCTCCCAGCTGCAGGAGGGGCAGAAGGACGAGGAGGAGGAGGAGGAAGAGGGGAGAAAGTTTGGTGCTGTTGTGGTGTACAGTGGAATACTAATGAAGAGGCAAGTGAGCTCCAGCCTCATCTATCATATTATGTAATGGCTTACTTCTCTGCACTTCATTTATTTGGAGATTGCTCCCAGGCTGGCTCCTCGCCAGCAGCCACCAAATCCAAGTCTACAGAAATCAATCTCGCACTGACTGATTAAGCCGTGTTTAGAACTAATTGCTCCTTCGTGTGTGGGGAGAATAAATTACGGGCTTTAATTTCACATCTTTAAAATGCAACTGCAGGTATGGGCCAGCCATTAACCCCTTCCTGCACGGCTGGGGAGGGGACCCAGGGGGTGGTTGGGACACAGCTGCCCAACCAGGGCTCACCACCTTCCAGCAGAGCAAGTCAAGCCCTGGCAGGGAGAGTCCCCCGAACCCTTCCAGCAGCTCTCCTTAAGCCACAGGATGATCCAAGCTCCCATCCCATCACGGACCAAACTCCCATCCTGTCCATCATTGGACAGGACGATCCAAGCTCCCATCCAGGACTCAGCCACCATCCAAGCAGCAGGGACAGAAGCACAGCACGTGGTTGTCACTGCCTGGCAGGGCCAGGGCCACCAGCCAGCTCAGCCCCACGGTGCTGCCCTGCACCCACAGACCATGGGGAGCTGGGGATGCCAACCTGGGCTTGCAGGAGTGATGCCCAGTCACTGCTGGGCCCTGGCAGGAGTGGGGACCCTGCCACAGCCACAGTCCCTCCCTGGCAGCACTGCCAGCCTGCCCAGCACAGCAGGCAGGAGATGCTGCAGCAGGGCTGGAGCTGCCATGCAGAGCACGGGGACAGGGGATGAGCTTTGGGCATGTCACAGCTGCATGGGGGTGACATTCAGCATCCTCCCACCGCAGAGGGAGCACAGGGCACCCACACCCCCAAGGCAGGGCACAGGGCTGGCAGGGTCAGGCCGCCCGAGGCAGAGGAGACGAGGAGAGGCTGCTGCTTCTCC
>NW_005054499.1:1081683-1082049 GCF_000277835.1 Geospiza fortis | reverse complement strand
ACGCCTCCTTTGACCCCCCCCCCTGCTTGCAGCACCACTGCAGGGCTGGCCGTGTCTTGTGCCCACCCTGTGCCCCCCTGCCCGTCCCCCCTGTCCCCCTGTCACCCCTGCCTGTTCCTTCTGTCCCCCCTGCCTGTCCCCATGGCTCAGCCCCTCACTGCTAACCCGGCCCCACAGCCCCCAGTGCCCAAACCCCAAACAGCACCAAGGGCATCAGTCCGGGCTCACAGCTAGAGGTGACACCCAGCCCACGCTAGGGGTGGCACCCAACCTGTGACAGGGGTGACACACAACCCCTTCTAGAGGTGACACCCAGCCCGTGCCAGGGGTGGCACCCAGCCTGTGACAGGGGTGACAACTGCACCG
>NW_005054499.1:1080200-1081440 GCF_000277835.1 Geospiza fortis | reverse complement strand
AGGGCGGTGCCCGTCTGCGGGGCCGGAGGGGGGGCTGCGGGCACCCACAGAGCCCCGCACCCCCTCCGGCGAGCCTCATTGTCAGGGGAGCCGGCAGTGTGAAATCGGTCTGATTAGCAATTAGTGCCATTGTAACGGGATTAGCCGGACCCATTGTGCGGGAGAGTGCCTCGACTGTCAATGGGCAGCTGGCAGCGACGGTGAGGATGACAACGATGCTGCGGGGGAGCCTCATCCCCCGAGGCCGGACTCCTGAAATGAGCATCGAGCCCCGAGATGAACCCCGGACCCCAAAATGAGCATCGAGCCCCGAGATGAACCCCGGACCCCGAAATTAGCATTGGGCGCCAAGATGAACCTCAGACCCCAAAATGAGCATTGTCCCCCCGGGGCAGGGATGGGGACAGGGACAGGGACGGGAACAGGGACGGGGAAAGGGGGAGGGATAGGGACAGGGACAGAGACACTAACAAGAGCTCTGCCAGCAGCACAAGGACGGCTCCAGGGGTTAATTGATCCTTATTCACTCCTTGCACAACAAAATTGCCACTGCTGGAGGAAATATTGCAGAGGGCAGAGGCTGCCAAGAGCCTCAACGGAGCTTAATCCCTGGGGGTGATGCACAGGGAGGGTGGTGGCATGGGACACTCAATGGTGACACCGCCAAAAACATCACATTCACCCCAAAAATGGCTCAGGCACCTGCTGGCACCATCCCCTGGGCACGGCCAGCCCTGCTCCCTGCATTGGTGTCACCATTGGCTGAGCTCAGCCCCCAGCCCTGGTACGGCCACCCCGAGCAGTGCCCAGGCCTGTGTGGGGAGCAGCTGGCACACATGGCAGGGCTGCCCACAGCTGGGCATGGCAGGGGGGATGGCTCACGGGGACAGGAGGGACCCTGTGCTGTGCCACAGGCAGGCAGCTGCAGGGACCCCAGCAGCCCCTGTGCCTGCAGGGGCATCCGGGCACCCCATATCAGGGCACCCCACATCAGGGCACCCCATATCAGGGCACCCCATATCAGTGCACCCCATATCAGGGCACCCCATATCAGATCAATCCACAGCCTCCTGACCTACATCAGCCCACCCCACATCAGAAGATCCCACATCAGCACATCCTACATCAGCCCAATCCACAGCACCCTGACCCACACCAGCCCCACACCATCCTGGCCCACACCAGCTCTCCCTGGGTGGGTGAACCCGGCAAGGGGAAGCCTGTGGAGCCAGGGAGGGGG
>NW_005054499.1:1076879-1078484 GCF_000277835.1 Geospiza fortis | reverse complement strand
CTATGGGGCTGGGGGAGGTTTGGGGAGAGCCCAGTCGTCCCCCACTTGCTCAGGAGCCCCACAGAGCTGTGCGCACCCAGCCCCCAGCTGTGCTGCCCTGGCACCAGGTACCTGCCAGGGGCACAGTGCCAGGGTGCTGGACCCTGCCTGGCTGTGGGGTCACTGCAGGTGCCACTGCAGGGTGGGACCCCTGCCCACCTCCATCCCAGCCTGGAACATTCCAGAGGGAAGGGGCTGGGGCCAGCAGAGCTGCTGTGCTGCCCACCTCAGCTCTGTGCCCCTGGCATGGGCCCCCGCTCACCCTCGGGGCTGGAAGCAGCTGAGCACTGCCCTGGGCAGCTGGCATGGGCACCTGGCAGTGCCACCGGGCACAGCACTGACCTGGGCCCCTGTGCCCCCTCCCACTGCCCTCCCAGCTCTCAGCCAGCCCCAGGGGATGCTGTGGCTGCTCAGCGAGGGGGTTGGGCTGCCCAGGGCTGGGCTCCAGCCTGCAGGGTGCCCACGTCCAGCTAAGGGACATCAGCCCCCTCCTTTGGGGACAAACCCCACCCTGAGCACCCCCTGCCTGCCCAGACCCCCCTGCAGCAGCTGAGGCCAGCTCAGACCCTTGGGGGACCCTCTGTTACCCCGTAATGCTCTAATGACACCCCAGAGCTGCCCACCAAAATAGCTGCAGTAAATCACCCCGAGCTGCTGCCGTGCCATTTTTGCATGGAATTACAGGAGTTTCTCCCCTGGGTTCAATTTCCTCCACACCAAGCTCTCACCGCAGCCAAATCATTAAAGCAGCAGCGCTCCCTTTTCCTCGGGCACCGCTTGATGTCCCCGCTGGGGCCGGGGCTGCCTGGGGACAGCGGTGCCCCAGCGCCCCCAGGCACTGCTGTCTGTGCTCAGAGAGCTCCGAGCTGCTCCCAGCCCGAGGCGAGGCACATCAAACCCTGCCGGGAGCCCGGGGACACCCAGCAGGGATGCAGGAGGTGCCCCGAGCAGGATGCTGAGCGCTGGGGCTGTTCCCTGGAGGAAAACCGCCCACTTTTCCTCCTCCTCCTCCTCACCTCCTGTGGGAGGAAGGGAGAAGCACCACCCCGTGAGTCACAGCGATGCTCAGACACCCGTGGGAGGGTGTGGTGTCGTGAAACATCGCCTCTGGGTCACCTGGAGGGACACAGTCACATCACCCCCGTGTCACCGTCCTGCCCGGCTCACTGAGCACCACAGCCCAGAGGTGGGCAGCAGCAGGAGCCCCAGAGCCAGGGAGCCCAGGGAGGAAGGGAGAAGCACCACCCCGTGAGTCACAGCGATGCTCAGACACCCGTGGGAGGGTGTGGTGTCGTGAAACATCGCCTCTGGGTCACCTGGAGGGACACAGTCACATCACCCCCGTGTCACCGTCCTGCCCGGCTCACTGAGCACCACAGCCCAGAGGTGGGCAGCAGCAGGAGCCCCAGAGCCAGGGAGCCCAGCCCCTCCTCATCCTCATCCTCATCCTCATCCTCATCCTCATCCTCATCCTCATCCCCATCCTCATCCTCATCCTCATCCTCATCCTCATCCTCATCCTCATCCCCATCCTCATCCTCATCCCCATCCCCATCCTCATCCTCA
>NW_005054499.1:1074600-1076027 GCF_000277835.1 Geospiza fortis | reverse complement strand
AGGCTCTGCTCAGGGGATTCCTGCCCCACACCCTCAGTCACCCCTGCAGAGCAGCCCCCCAGGGGTGCCCCGAGTCCCTCTGTGCTGTGCCCTGCATGGAAAGGGGCTTCTTCTTCTCAAATACAGCCAGACAATCCCAAACGGGTTTGGAAGGGACCTTAAATCCCATCCACATCCCACCCCTGCCATGGCAGGGACACCTCCCACTGTGCCAGGTGCTCCAAACCCCAATGCCCAACCTTGGGCACTGCCACAGCTGCTCTGTGCCAGGGCCTGCCCACCCTGCCAGGGAGGAATTCCCTCCTGCAAGAGATTTCACCCCACCAGCAGCAAGCACAGACGGCAAAGGCTTGGGAGAACTCAGGGCTCTCAGCCCTGAGGGGTGGCCAGGACAGCAGGGACATCCCCACCACCTCCTGCCCTTGGCTGGGAGATCCTTCATGGAACACTTTTATTCCAAAAAAATTAAAAAATAAAAAAAATCCCAGCTGCTCAAGCAAACAAATGTTTGTACAGTTTGCAGGTTTCAGGCCCAGAGGGTGGAGCAGGGGAGGGTTCAGTGAAGCCTCTAAGGGAGAAAATCCTCACCACGGGGACTTGCTGTGCAGAAACGTGGCAAAAGCACTATTTAAAAAACAGCTCTGGAAATAAGGAGCAGTTTCCAGCCAGTGGTGGGGTTGAGTCCATCTGAACGAGCCCATGGCACCCTGGCAGGCTCTGGGCTGCCCCTGCTGTCCCCAAGCTGCTGCTCAGTGCCAGGCAGCTCTCAAGGCAGAGCCCCTCATGCCAGCACACACTGAAAGCCTCCAAAATCCTCAAACCATCCCTGGCAGTGCCCAAGGCCAGCCTGGAGCACCTGGCACAGTGGGAGGTGTCCCTGCCACGGCAGGGGTGGCACTGGGTGGGCTTTGAGGTCCCTTCAAAGCCAAACCATGATTCTGTGAACACCCAAGGGGAAGCTCTTAGGGGTGAGGGGCTCACAGCTGGGGGGGGCTCCTGTGTAGGGTGCAGGGGGTGAAGGGGATGGGGAGCCCATCCCTGCTGTGCCCCGGGGTGGCAGAGCCACAGCTCGGGGGGTTCTCAGCCCCTGTTGGGTGCTGGGCAGGAGCCAAAGGCAAAGCTGAGGGAGGGGACAGGTAAAAACCACCCCAGGGGGCTGAAAGAACAGCCCCCAGCCCTGCAGCAGCCTGGGTGGGTCACAGCCCTGCCAGGATGTCCCCAGGCTGCCAAAGGGTGTCACACACTGCTCCAGTCACACCCCCATGGCACAACGGGCACCACCCTGCACAGGGCACCTACAGCCACAGCCCCCCTTGTGTCCCCCACCCTCAGACCCCCTCGTGCCCCCTGCCACCCCTGCTGGCCCAGCTGTCCCTTTTTTCCATTCCTCTGCACCTGCCAATGACAGCCCAGGTGGGTCCCACACC
>NW_005054499.1:1073654-1074575 GCF_000277835.1 Geospiza fortis | reverse complement strand
CCCACAGCCTGTGCTCACTCCCAGCACAGACAGCCAGGAGGAGAGGATGGCAGGAGGAGGAGGAGGAGGAGGAGGAGGAGGAGGAGGGGAGCCTTCCCCCATGCTCAGCAGCAGCCCAAAGGTGGGCTCGAAGCCCCCCTGTCCCCCAGAATGCCCTTGTGCCAGGGACAGAGCCCTCCCACACACCCCAGTGCCACCCAGGCACTGCCAGGACCCAGCAGCCTCCGGGCACCCACCGGGCACAGCTCTGCCCACAGTGCCTGTGGCAGAGCCCTGGTGTCACCCCATGGATCTCTGGTGTCACCCCACAGAGCCCTGATATCAACAACAAACTCATTTGTGCTTGTGGGCACTGCCCCACTGATGGGGGGGAAAGGGCACAGGGTGGGAAAAGGGCACAGCCCCACTGATGTGGGGGAAAAGGGAAGATTTTTAGGACACTGCCCTGCCCCAAGGGCTCAGCAGGATGGGGTGTCTGGATCCCCTGGATGCTGCTCCCAAGGCATCCTGTGCAGGAGAGGGGCTGGCTGCCAGCAGGGCTCCCCAAAACCAGCCCAAAGCATTTCCCAGCCCAGCCCACGGGGCACAGCAGAGGATCCAGGGGGAAGCGCTGGCCAGCGCCGCTGCAGGCTCGGGTTTCATCCAAACACATTCCCCGGGCAGGGCTGAGCACACGGGAATTTCCTGGCTCTGCAGCCACGGCTGGAGGCAGCCCTTGGAACTGCCCCTCCTGGGAGGCTCCAGCCTGCCCTGCCCGGGGTCTGAGCCCTGAGGCTGTGGGGTTTAGCGGTGTCTGGGGTCCCCAAGGTGTGTACAGGGAGTGGGGGAGTAGGAGTGTCAGGGGTAGGATGGTGGGGATGGACAGAGAGCAGAGATCTCTGCAGCCAGGGCTGGGAACTTGTGGTTTATTGCAAAGGGGCT
>NW_005054499.1:1069464-1073318 GCF_000277835.1 Geospiza fortis | reverse complement strand
TTAGAGTTTCCATATTCTCAAAATCTTTTGCCAGGCAATCATATTTATAAGGCTTTCCTGTTTCACCTTCCCCAACAGGGGACAGCCACTTGGGGCAGGACAGGGCAAAGCTGCTCACAGGGCATGGGGAGCTGCCCACTGGGCTAGGAAGGGCTCATGGCATGAAGGCACCATCAGCTGCAGAGCCTGTCCTGAGGTGCTTCACCCACCTCCCCAGTGCCCTCCTGCCCAAACCAGTTACCCTGAGGGGACCAGCAGAGTCCCAGCTGCCCTGGAGCCCTGCCAGCATCCCCTGGCTGCTCTTCCCTTGGGAACACCGAGTGCCCACACGCCCAGGCACAGTGCCCAGCCCTGTGTGCAGGCACAGCGTGCCCAAGCCTTGCTGCTCCTCCATCCCTGAGCTGCCCATGGCTCCCCACACTGAGCAGACCCACGAGGCGCCTGCAGTGAGCAGAGTGGGGGCTGAGCTCTGTCACAGGCAGGGCTCATCCCATCCTGCAGGAAGATGGTCCCAATGTTTAAACTGGGGGGATTGAGGCACCAATTTCAGGGCAGCAGCTGGAGGGAGACATTGTGTTTATTGTTTTAATTGGAGTTTATTTATTTATCTCTCTCGCCCCCTCTCTCATTTCATTCCATTATTTCATTTATTAAACTGTTCTTATCTCAACCATGGGGTTTTTTTTACCTGCTCACAGCTCTCTCCCCATCCTAGCAGGGTGGGGTATTTGGTGCCACAGGGGTTAAGCCATGACAAATGGGGACACTTCCTGCCAGGCTGGTGCCTCATCCTTCCATCCCTGCCTTGGAAAGAGCAGCTCTGGGACTTGCCAGCCTGTGCGCAGCAGCCAAGGCCACCCCAGCAGGGCTGTGTGAGAGGCTGGGCACAGCAGGAGGCAGCTGGGGACCCCCAGTACCCGCCTGGTGCTGGGTTACCCGGGAAACAGCAGCGATGACATCGCAGGGGAGGCAGGGAAACTCTGCCCGAGGTGTGCGGGATGGCAGCGCCGCCGTTGCCAGGGAAACAGCAGGAGACATCCTGCAGGTGAGGGGGTGCTGGGCTGGGGGCCTGGCACTGCAGCCCAGAGGGGCTGGTGCCCTGTGCCACACGCCCTGGGGGCACTGAGGCTGGCTCTGCCACTGCCAGCTCTGCCTGGGGCAACGACAAGGAGGGGACATTCCCCCTGGGGACAGTGCCACGCCACCTGGGCTGCCCTGAGGTTGGCTCTGCCATTGCCAGCCCCCTGGAGCACTGGTGAGGTGATGAGGAGGGGACATTCCCCTTGGGGACATTCCCCTGAGGTTGGCTCTGCCACTGCCAGCCCCCTGGGGCACAGGGACGAGGAAGGGACTTTCCCCTTGGGGACATTGCCATCCCCACCTGAGCTGCCCTGAGGTTGGCTCTCCCATTGCCATCCCCTCAGGGCACTGGTGAGGTGACAAAGAGGGGACATTCTCCTTGGGGACATTCCTCCTGGGGACACTGCCACCCCACCTGGGCTGCCCTGAGGTTGCTCTCCCATTGCCAGCCCCCTGGAGCAATGACAAGGAGGGGACATTCCCCTTGGGGACATTCCCCTGAGGTTGGCTCTGCCATTGCCAGCCCCCTGGGGCACTGGTGAGGTGATGGGGACATTCCCTTTGGGGACAGTGCCACCCCACCTGCGCTGCTGCAGCAGGGACAGAGAAGCCACCGCGCCCCAGCTCTGACTGGGCACTCTCTGCCTGCCCCCCACTCCTGGCTCCCCAAAAAACAACACCCAGGACACGTTCCCCTGCTCCCAGCCCGGGGCCTGGCACATCAAACCCTGCCCAGGGACCCTGGGGACAGCCAGCAGGGATGCAGGAGGTGCCCCAAGCAGGAGCTGCAGCTCCCCCCTCAGCCCAGGGGCTGGCAGCGAGCCCACAGCACGGAGGGGGAGCTCTGCATCGCCAGCTCCATCACAGCCTCTGCTGTTCCCTCCCAGGGAGCTCTGCATCCCTGTGCCACCTCCACTCTGCATCCCTGTGCCACCTCTAGCTCCATCACAGCCTCTGCTCTTCCCTCCCAGGTATTTCTGCATCCCTGTGCCACCTCCAGCTCCATCACAGGGAGCTGCTGTTCCCCTCTAGAGAGTTCTGCATCCCTGTGCCACCTCCAGCTCCATCACAGCCTCCCTGCTCCTTCCCAGGTATTTCTGCATCCCTGTGCCACCTCCAGCTCCATCACAGCCTCTGCTCTTCCCTCCCAGGGCTGGAATCACCAGGGATGTCTCGAGATTTTTCCCCAGCGTGCCAAACTCTGCCCCCAGGGATGCTCCATCCCCCGGGCAGGGTGTCCCCCTGCTCTGAGGCTGTTTGATCATGCGGGGTGGCAGGAAAGCCACAGGCACGGCCACTGCAGGATCCAGGCAGGATCCAGGGATGCTCCCCATGGGCAGGCAGCGGGATGAGGGAATTCTGGCACAAACCAGCAGCACCAGGGGTAACAACGAGCCAATGGGGCAATTCGTGGGGCAGCCTCTGCCCCCCAAGCACGGCTCTGGGAAGGGCTCAGCCAGCACAGGCAGCCTGAGCAGGAGGAGGAGGAGGAGGAGGAGGAGGAGGGGAAGCAGGCAGCCACCCTGGGGAGGCAGCAGGATCCCCGCAGGCTGCTGCAAAGCAACAGGAACACAACAAGCCCCTCTTGCCTGCCCTGGGGGAGTTTGCGGCCCCTGCCGGGGCAGGGGCAGCCGGTGCTGCCCGAGGGAGCATCGGGATCCACCCTCGGGCCATGGGGCACCGGCCCTCCTGCAGCCAGGAGGGACAGGAGATGCCCTGGGCCGGGCCCTGCAGCACGGTCAGGAGTGGTTTTTATTGCTGATGGGTCTCTCTGGGGCAAGAGCCCGCAGTATAACCCGTCCCCTATGAACTGGCAGTGATGCCTTGGGCTATGGGATCAGCCCCAGCGCCTTCCCCAGGCCCACAGTGCCAGTGGGGTTTGTGTGGCAGTCAGAGGGATCAGACACTTGGAAATAAAACTACCAAAAAAAGGTGTCTGGGCGGGAGGGTGTCCCAAAATGTCCAAAAATGGACGGAAGGAGCCAGCGCTCAGAGCAACAGCACAAAGCAGCTCTGGACTGCACTGACAGCACCCCAAACCTCGACCCAGGGGCTTGAACCCACCCACAGCCCCCCGGGGGTTAATTTGAGGGTGTTCCTGGGAGGTGAGGGGTGCAGCAGGGCTGGGGTGGATGCCAGGATGAGAAGGCACAAGGGAGGAGGTGTGGAAGGAAGGGGAAGCCACAGCTCCCTGCAGGAAAGCAGCTCCTCACGCCTCTTTTTCCCTCTGGAAGCCCATCCTGAGGGGTCTGAGCACCCGGGGGCACACCTCAGCACGCCCAGGCTGTGGGCACCTGCTTGGGGTGCCAGTCTGGGTACAAAACCCTGCCTGTGGTGCCAGTGTGGGTACAATGCCCTGCCCATGGTGCCAGTCTGGGTACAATGCCCTGCCTATGGTGCCAGTGTGGGTACAACATCCTGCCTGTGTGGTGCCAGTCTGAGGGTTGGAAGGGACCTTAAAGCTCATCCCGTCCCACCCCTGCCATGGCCAGGGACACCTCCCACTGTGCCAGGTGCTCCCAGCCTGGCTTTGGGCACTGCCAGGGCTCCAGGGGCAGCCCCAGCTGCTCTGAGCACCCTGGGCCAGGGCCTGCCCACCCACACAGGGAGGAATTTCTTCCCAATATCCCATCTCACCCTGCCCTCTGGCAGTTGAGTGGGAAATTCCCATTTTCCAGCGGGAAATCCTGCCGGAGGGTCTCCCCGCAGAGCTGGGGGTGACAGCACACCCCCATCCCGCTGTCCTGGGGACCTGGCAGCCCTTCCGAGGCCGA
>NW_005054499.1:1061302-1068183 GCF_000277835.1 Geospiza fortis | reverse complement strand
CCAGGGTCACTGTCCCCCCCATGCTGCCCCCAGGGTGACATTGTGCCCCTCATCCTGCCCCCAGGGTCACTGTCCCCCCCATGCTGCCCCCAGCCTCATCTGCTCATCCATAACTCACCCAGGGGTGCTATGGGGGTGCAGGGGGTGTCCCCACCCCACTGCCAGCCCCATCACTGCTGCTGCCCTGCCAGGACCTGCAGGGTGACACAGGCACAGGGTGACACCCATCCGCAGCGGGGTCTGGGGAGGGTGGGAGAGCTGAGCACAACTTGCACCCCTGACACCCACTGGAAAATGGGAATTTCCCACTAAACTGCCAGAGGGCAGGGTGAGATGGGATATTGGGAAGAAATTCCTCCCTGTGAGGGTGGGCAGGCCCTGGCACAGGGTGCCCAGAGCAGCTGGGGCTGCCCCTTTGAGGCGGGAGAGGTGACCGGCTGGACTGGACTTGGAGCACCCTGGGACAGTGGAAGGTGTCCCTGGCCATGGCAGGGGTGGGACAGGATGAGCTTTAAGGTCCCTTCCAACCCAAACCAGTTTGGAATTCTGGGATTTGAGGCCCAGTACAGAAACTGATTTCACCTTCCTGATCTTTAAACATTTCCTATGGTAAAAGCAAAAGAGTCCCTATGATCCCAGACTGCCAGGATCCCATTTAACCCACTGGATTTTCCTCCTGCCTGCCCTTCTCCTGCTTCCCCTTTCAGCCACTTCACCCCCTGAGTCCCACAGCCCAGCAGGTCTGGCTGCTGAGTGGGATCTGCCCACTGAGCCCTGGGGCTGGGACCCCCCAGATCAGCATTCCTGGGGAGACACCAACCATGCAAACCCTGCCCACCGCACCAGCACCATCGCCCCGAGCCCTGGCATCTTGGGAATCAGCTGGCAATGCTCCCTCCATCCCTGCCCACAGTCTGAGAACAGCCAAACCCCCTCCATCCCTGAATCTCTGAATCCCTTCACTCTCCATGCCCTCATCCCTCCATCCTCCATCCCTCCCCACAGCCCAGGAACAGTTAAACCTTCTCCATCCCTGAATCCCTTCACTCTCCACACCCCTATCCCTCTATTCTCCATCCCTCCCCACATCCTGAGAACAGCTAAACCTCTTCCATCCCTCCATCCCCGAATCTCTGAATCCCTTCACTCTCCATGGCCCCATCCCTCCCTATAGCCCAGGAACAGCCAAACCTCCTCCATCCCTCTATCCTTGAATCCCTTCACTCTCCAAGCCCCCATCCCTCTATCCTCCATCCCTGCCCACAACTTGAAAACAGCCAAACCTCCTCCATCCCTGAATCTCTGAATCCCTTCACTCTCCAAGCCGCCATCCCTCTATCCCTCCCCACAGCCCAGGAACACCCCAACCTCCTCCATTCCTCCATCCCTTCACTCCCCATGCCCCCATCCCTCCCTATAGCCCAGGAACAGCCAAACCTCCTCCATCCCTCTATCCCTGAATCTCTGAATCCCTGAATCCCTTCACTCTCCAAGCCCCCATCTCTCCATCCCTCTGTCCCTCCATCCCTTCACTCTCCAAGCCGCCATCCCTCCATCCCTCTATCTCTGTCCCTCCATCATAGCCCAGGAACAGCCAAACCTCCTCCATCCCTCTATCCCTGAATCTCTGAATCCCTGAATCCCTTCACTCTCCAAGCCCCCATCCCTCCATCCCTCCCCACATCCTGAGAACACCCCAACCCTCTCCCACTCCCTTCACGCCGTGGATTAAGCCTGCTGGCATCGCTCCTGCATCCCCCAACCCCTCCATTTTTGCTCCCCCCTCATTTTTTAGCGGCTGCTCTCCTCCCTGGCAGCGCAGGGGGGTCTCCCCTGCATCCGTCTGGCAGCCCAGCCCCTGTCGCCACGGGGGCATTAGCACCAGAGCTGCAGGGAGCTCCCCGGGGAGGAGTAAGTGGATCAAAGGGTTTTAGCAGCAGACGGCTCCCAGACAAATCTGGATCGTCTTCAAGGCAGCCACTTGCGGCTACAAATGCACTTTGTGCCTGCAGCTCCCCAGCCAAAAGTTTCACACTGGATTTAGCGCGTTTAACCCCTCGCTGCTCCCCACCCCAGAGCAAATCCAGCCCTGCAGAGACCCCCGAAAAAACGGGGTGTCCTGAGCCAGGCAGCAGAAGCAGCTCAGTCCTCCACCCCTGGCACAGCGAGTGACAAGGGGGACACTGAGGCACAAGGAGGGGGAGCAGCAGGGCAGTGCTGATGGGGGACCTGCCCTCCATCCCTGCCTGTGCCACCCCAGCCCTGGCAGCAGATTGCAGGTGACAAACCCCATTCTGTGCCACCCACAGCACCCCCAAAGCTGTGCTGGGAGGAGCTGGGGGCAGCAGATTGCAGGTGACAAAATCCCCTCTGTCCACCCCAGCCTGTGTTCCCACCCACAGCATCCCCAAAATCATACTGGGAGGAGCTGGGGGCAGCAGATTGCAGGTGACAAAAACCCCCCCTCTGTCCCACCCAGAGCACCCCCGAAGCAATACTGGGAGGAGCAGAGGCAGCAGGTAACAAACCCCATTCTGTGCCACCCCAGCCTGTGCCCCCGCCTGTGCCCCCAGCCCCCCCAAGGTGGGGCTGGGGGGGCAGCAGGAAGGGGAGGGGCCCTGCTGGAGTCTGCTGCCATGAATTATTCAGGGCACCAGGAGAATTGCTGCAGCCCCTGGTTCACTGTCCCCAGGCAGGAGCAGGATTTGGGCTGTGGGGAGGGCTGGGGACAGAGAGGGGGGTCCCAGCGAGCACTGCTGGCCCTGTCCCCCCGGGGTTTTGTCCCCAGTGAGGCAGGAGGGGACCCCAGGCATCTGTCCCTGCTGAGGAGCCACCTCAGCACTTTGGCTGGGGGGTCCTGCCCCAGAGCCCTGCAGCTGGGGACCTTACTGGGACCTTGCTGGTTAAACTGGGAGCTCTGGGGAGCCCAGCTGGGTCCCTGCAAGCAGCCCCTTACCAGCCCTGCACCCCACACTGCACAGTCCACACCCCAAATGTCCCAGCCCTGCTCCCCACACTGTACAGGGACCTTACTGGGACCTTGCTGGTTAAACTGGGAGCTCTGGGGAGCCCAGCTGGGTCCCTGCAAGCAGCCCCTTACCAGCCCTGCACCCCACACTGCACAGTCCACACCCCAAATGTCCCAGCCCTGCTCCCCAGCCTTCCCCCAGCCCTGCACCCCGCACCTCCCCAGCTCACTGCCCAATCCCCAGCCCTGGGGTCGTCCCCTGGGTGCCACATGGGCACAGAGAGGTGTCCCTGACCTCGGGATGGGCACAGAGGTGCCTGCCCAGAGCCCATCCTGGTGGTAACCCCATGTCCCCACGTCTCAGCACTGGCAGGAGCCTCCTGCTCCTTGGCTGCTGCACTCAGGCTCCAGGATGGAGAGAAAACAGGAGAGGCTCAGCCAAAAGACCCGCACGGGGTGGGGTGAGCGGATCCTGCCGGGATCCCTGGAATGGGCAGAGGGAGAGCTCAGCCAGGGAGCGCTGGCACGTGGGAGGACACCTGAGAACGCGCTGCTGGCAATCTGGGAATGCAGGAAGGCGGGAATGCGGGAATCCTCACCCCAGGGCAGCGAGGAACAGCACCGAACCCCCAGAGCCGTGTGGGATCCATCCCAGGTACCCCTGTGACACCCCAGAGCCCAGAGAGCACAGAGGGGGCAGAGCCAAGCACACCAGGACTTGTGGGCACAGAGTCCCAGCAAAAGAGTGTCCCAGTGTCAGAGCACACTGGGCTGACTGGGAAACCCCCACCAGGGGCAGGTGGCAGTGTCCCATCTCCACTCCAAGGTGTGGAGCCCTCCCAGAAGCAGATGTGTGGGGCAGAGGCCGTGGGTGAGGGTTATGGGGTTGGCAGCAAGCACAGGGTTCAGGGAATGGGGTGCAGGACGGCAGGAACTGCACGTGGGAGGGAGTCCAGGCAGGTGGGGGGCAGGCTGCAGGGTCTGGGGGGCAGCAGGCAGGGTCTGGGGGGCAGCAGGCAGGGTCTGGGGGGCAGGCTGCAGGGTTTGGGGGGCAGGCTGCAGGGTCTGGGGGGCAGCAGGCTGGGTTTGGGGAGCAAGGAGCAGAGATTGGGGAGCACAGTGCATGCTGAAGGGAGGAGAGAGCAGTTCTGGGGTGCCCAAGGGAAGGTTTGGGGAGCAGAGCACGAGGTGCAAAGATTGGGGAGCAGGTGCAGGACTGGGTGCAGGCTTTGGGGAACAGAGGGAGGGGTGCAGGATGCACGTTCTGGGGTGCAGAGTGAGGGGAGCAAGGCATGGAGTGCAGGGTGTAGGATTAGGGCACAGGTTTGCTGCAGATTGAGGGGTGGAGGATTAGAGCTGCAGGTTTGGGGGGCAGATTGAGGGGTGGAGGATTAGAGCTGCAGGTTTGGGGGGCAGATTGAGGGGTGGAGGATTAGAGCTGCAGGTTTGGGGGGCAGATTGAGGGGTGGAGGATTAGAGCTGCAGGTTTGGGGGGCAGATTGAGGGGTGGAGGATTAGAGCTGCAGGTTTGGGGGGCAGATTGAGGGGTGGAGGATTAGAGCTGCAGGTTTGGGGTGCACATTCTGGTGCAGGATTAGTGCTGCAGGTTGGGGGTGCAGATTGAGGGGTGCAGGATTAGAGCTGCAGGTTTGGGGTGCACAGTGAGGGGTGCACGGCATGGGGAGCAGGTGCAGGACAGTGGGTGCAGATTTTGGGGAGCAGAGCGGGGGGTGCCAGGTGCACTTTTTGGGGTGCAGGTTTGGGGTGCACAGTGAGGGGTGCAGGAATAGTGCTGCAGTTTGGGGTGGCAGATTGAGGGGTGCAGGATTAGAGCTGCAGGTTTGGGGTGCACATTCTGGGGTGCAGGATTAGTGCTGCAGGTTTGGGGTGCAGATTGAGGGGTGCAGGATTAGAGCTGCAGGTTTGGGGTGCACATTGAGGGGTGCAGGATTAGAGCTGCAGGTTTGGGGTGCACAGTGAGGGGTGCAGGATTAGTGCTGCAGGTTTGGGGTGCAGATTGAGGGGTGCAGGATTAGAGCTGCAGGTTTGGGGTGCACAGTGAGGGGTGCACGGCATGGGGAGCAGGTGCAGGACAGTGGGTGCAGATTTTGGGGAGCAGACCCACGCCTGGCACCGTGTCCCCAGCCCCTGCCCCATGCCTGGCACCGTGTCCCCAGCCCCTGTCCCACGCCTGGCACTGTGTCCCCAGCCCCTGCCCCATGCCTGGCACTGTGTCCCCAGCCCCTGCCCCATGCCACCTTCCTGTCCCTGCCCGTGGGGCTCTGCCCAGCGCTGCTGCAGGAACCTGAGGCACAGTGGGCACAACCACGAGGACACGGTGGGTCCCAGGGTTTGGGTGGGCACTGGGTGGTCCCCACACGTGGGCAGAGGGAAAGGGCAGCACAGGGAGGAGCTCAGCATCCTCTGCCTGGTGCCCGCAGTGCTGGGACACGCTGGCACACAGCTGGGAGCTGCCGTCCTGCTTCTCCTATTTTCCCTAAAAACATGAAATCCAGAGGGAACATGAGCTACCCCCAGTCCCACAGGCAGCTCCTGCCTTTCACCTGTGAACTCCAGTGCCACACACACCTTCACCAGCCCAACAGGGCCTGAAATGAATCCCTGAGACAGAGCAGAGCTGGTTTAACAACCAGCACCATTGCCTTACACCTCAGCACGGGTGTGAGCAGAAACCCTGGAAAAGAGACTCCTTCTCTTGGCTTTTTTGTTTTCCCTCCAGCTCACAGGTAATAGCCAGGAATGGGCAAACCCTCTTTTAATGGACTCTTAATAATGCTGTAATTTCCCTTTGCACGGAAAGTTTTCCAAACAGTCAAAGATTCAAAACAAAGCAATGATTGTTCCTATTAGCATTAAATTCTACTCTGGGAGAGAGAATAAATCAAGCAAGGGGATTCAATTCAAAACAGAACTATAAAAAATCCAATAATGATTTTTTAATATTAATAAGAAAAATATATTGTTATGCACCCTTAGCATTTAAACTTCTAATCCAATCAGCGCAAAGTGCAGAGATAAATCACAGCCACGGAGGAGAAGGGAACAACCATCTAGCAGGCAGCAATAAAATGCTGTCTTACATCCCTGGGACAGGCATAGGTTTGACAGTCTGGAAAAAAAAAGCCAAAATTTATAAGTCTGTCTCACCACGAGCTTGTGAACCCTGCACACACATTGCACCTGGGGCAGGGCAGGGAGGAGATGATGGCTGCCCAAACCTGGGGATGGGGCTGGGCACAGACGGGCACTGCCCATCTTCATCCTGCTGGAATCCCCTCCCAGCAGCCAGCAGAGCTCCAAGGAGCTGTGCCGTGGGATGGGAGCACTCCCAGGGCCCTGCAACCACCGCAGGAAGGAGCCCCTGCCAAAGGAGGGCATGGCTGGATCCTAGGCAGAGTTCCTAAGCAGGGTCCTAAGCAGGGTCCCAAGCATGGTCCTAGGCAGGGTTCTAGGCAGGGTTCTAGGCAGGGCCCTAGGCAGGGTCCCAAGCAGGGTTCTAGGCAGGGTTCTAGGTAGGGTTCTAGGCAGGGTCCTAAGCAAGGTGCTAAGCAGGGTTCTAGGCAGGGTTCTAGGCAGGGTTCTAGGTAGGGTGCTAAGCAGGGTGCTAAGCAGGGTTCTAGGCAGGGTTCTAGGCAGGGTTCTAGGCAGGGTCCCAAGCAGGCTCACAGTCCCGTTGTCCCTGGCTCTCCCACCTCACTGATGTTTCCAGCCCTGCACTGCCAAACACATCCAGCAGCCCCAGGGGGCTCTGGGGATGCCCCAAACCTCAGGGGTGCCATGGAGTGGTGCCCACTCCCCACAGGTGCCAGTCTGGAGCCAGGGGTATCCCCACAGCCCCAGTGCCCATCCCTGTGCCAGGCAGCCCTGCCCACCTGCTGGCACTGCCCAAAAC
>NW_005054499.1:1052039-1060788 GCF_000277835.1 Geospiza fortis | reverse complement strand
ATCCCCAAAGCTGCCCCTGGATCCCCCAAACCCCAAATCTCAGTGTTCCTGTGCCATACGCAGGGAGGGCAATGCGGAGCCGGCAGCACCTGCAGCTGGCAGCCCCAGCCATGTGACAGCCGGGGACAAAAGCCATGCCAGGCACGCAGGGAGTTCCCGGGGACAAGTGTGGCAGAGCGCTGACGCCACCAGGCAGGGCGAGAGGGCGTTTGGGGACAGGGGCCGGACACGCCGGGAGCGCCCCGGAGCCGCATCCCCAGCGGGGGAAAGGATTAATCACAGCCAGGACAAGTCCAAACCTGACACATTTTGGGGCGTTTCTGCTCTGTTTTGCCTTCTATTTTGGGCAGAGGGTTGGGGAGCAGGTGCCAGGCTCATCTGCAGGCTCCCCAGCCTGGTACTGCGTGGCACCCTGTCCTAGGGTGGGAAAGCTGCCCCAGGTGCCCTCCTGGCACTGGGCAATGTGTTTTAAGGCCCTAAATGCCGTCCTGGCACTGGGCAATGTGTTTTAAGGAAGAAAACAGGGCTGAGGTGGGCACACCAATGAATGGCAGTGAGAGCATCGGGCTCATGGGCTGCTCCAGCCAGGGGGTGCCCTGCAGGCTCAGCCCTCCTGTGGGGCGCCCAGTGAGGCTGAGGAGGGGAGAACCCACGTCCTACCACCCCCCATTGCCCTGCCACTCCTGCCAGTCTGGCTGCTGGAGGAGATGCCAGCAGTGCCTGGGGCGGCACAGTCACCAGCGCGTATGGCAGGACTGGAAAGGGCTTGGGGACCTGGAACAGTGGGCAGTGCCACCACTGAGAGCTGGGCCCCCAGCAGGACCTGGCACCCTGGCACACAGCACCCACCCCCTGCACATTCCCAGCAGGACCTGGCACCCTGGCACACAGCACCCACCCCCTGCACGTTCCCTGGGGGCCCCAGCAGCGCCAGGGCTGGGCACGGAGAGGGCACAGCCCTAGGAATGCCCGTCTCCTCCACACCCCAGGGCTGGCCTGGCTGCAGCCTCCTCCCGGTCCCACAGGAGATGAGCCAGACTCCCTGAGCAGGGCGAGGCTGTGGGCAGTGCCAGCTGCCCGGGTGAGGGGCTGTGGGCACCAGGATGGGCATCCCAGGGGTCACTCACAGCCTGACCAGAGCTACCCTCACAGGGCAGGTGAGCAAAGGGGGTTTTGGGCAGAGGGGGGGTGAACTTTTGAACCCACAGGCAGGAGATCAGTGCATTACCTTAACGTGAGTTAAAAATAACCGTCTCGTCTCTCGAAATGAGCCTGTCTGCAATTACAGCCTGGCATGTCTGCTCCGGAGCGTCCCCGCGCTGGCACCGCGCCAGCCGCCTGCCAACAGCCCTTCCTTGCCTTTCTTCTCCTCCCTGACACTGCCTCTCTTGTTTTTTGGGGGGGTGTTTGGTGTGGTTTTGAATCCGTGGGGCTTTTTTTTCGCCCCATCCCAAGTAAATTAAAAGTGGCTGCTCAGTGCCCCAGCTTGGGTCACCCCATGCACCCACACACAGCCTTCAACACCCCCAGTGCCTGCACCCCAAAGCACAGTCAGGGTGTGTTCCCAAGGGCACGCTGTCCCCAAGGTCCCCAAGGACAGGGGACACTGCCACCAGCCCACCGTGCCAGGAGGGAGGTGCAGCGGTCACCAGGGGTTGGAGGGTCCCTCCCCTGCTGCCCTGGCACACCTGAGACATCCTGCTGCAGGGAGTGGGCTGAGCGAGTGTGGGGAGCCTGGCACAGCCTGGGCACAGCACGGGGACACGCGAGGGGACACGCGAGGGGACATGTGAGGAAACACACCAGGGAACACACGAGGGGACACACGAGGGGACACAGTGAACACGAGAGGGAACACGTGAGGGAAGAGGGAATACACGAGGGGACACAGGGAACACACATAGGAACACATGAGGGAACATGGGAGGGAACATGCAAGGGAAGACAGGGAACACACATGGGAACATGAGGAACACGAGGGAACACACGAGGGAACACACGAGGGAACACAGGAAACACACATGGGAACACAAGAGGAACACATGAGGAACACATGAGGAACACATGAGGGAACACACAAGAGAAGACAGGAAACACATGGGAACACAAGAGGAACATATGAAGGAACATGAGAGAATACACAAGGGAACACACAAGGGAAGACAGGGAACACATGGGAACACGAGGAACATGAGGGAACACACGAGGAACATGAGAGAATACACAAAGAACACATGAGGAACACACAAGAGAACACATATAAGAAGACACGAGGAACATGAGGGAACACACGAGGAACATGAGAGAATACACAAAGAACACATGAGGAACACACAAGAGAACACACATAAGAAGACACGAAGGAACACACACAGGAACACGCGAGGGGACACAGGGAACACGCGAGGGGACACACGAGGGGACACGTGCCCAGGGAGGCTGCAGGTGCCCGGCAGCGTCGCTGCCTGCAGCCCTGGGACCTGCGCAGCCCCACAGGAGGTGTCAGGCAGCACCAGGGGATGCGGGTGGAGCCGTCCCAGTGCCGGCATCCTGGGGAACCTCCTCGGCCCTCCAGAGCCCAGGGAGCAGGAGCTGCAGCACTGCTGCAGCGATGGCTCGGTGCGGACAAAGTGGAAAAGCCCAAGGGCCACCCCACTCCAGCCCTGCTGGGCACGGAGGGATGCACGGAGTGGCACAGGGGCCCTGGGGAGGGGAGGCATGACAAAGTGGACACCAGCACCAGCAGCAGGCCCAGGGGTGGACATCTCCTAGTGGAAGTCGTCCCCGCTCATGGTAAGGGGTTGGAACAAGATGATCCTCAAGCCCAAACCAGTCTGATGATGATTCTATGACCCCTCGCAGCAGGCAGCAGCCTGGGCTGCCCCGGGGTGCTGGAGCATCCCTGCTGGGAGGGAAGGAGCCCGCCTGCCTTGGGGGTCCCCGGGCTCCCTGCCCAGCGCCGGGTGCCTCCTCCTCCTCCTCCTCCTCCTCCTGCTCCCGCAGCGGGTGAAAGCGAGCTTTGTGCCGGGGCTTTCAGTTCCCCTGGCTGGCACCCGGCCAAGGCAGCACATAATAATGAACAGATGCTGTCCAAAATGAGCCTCAGCGGCAGACAGGCGAGCCTCCGCGTGTCCTTCCGTAACCCAAAGTGCCTTTCACCTCGGCACTAATCAGGCACCTTCCCTGGGAGCCGGCAGGGTCAGGATAATTAAAAGTAACCTGAGCCGGGAGCAGGGAGCCCACCGTGGTGGGTGCAGGGGCAGGGGGCAGCTGCCTCCCCACAGGGAGGGGAGACCCCAACCCAGCCCCAGAGCATCCCCATGGACAAGGACACGGCGGCTGTGAGGCCTGGGGTGAACCCCAGGGATGGAGCCTGGGGATGGGGGTCCAACCGTGCCCAGACCCTGTTGGTGCACGGGGAGGGGACATTTATCCCTTTCCCGACAATTCCCTGCAAGGACCAGAGGTGACAGGTGCCCAACCCCACTCCTTAAAAGCCTCCCACTGCCAGCAGCATTCCAGTGAGGGTCTCACAGGGATGAGAAGCCTGGCCAAGGAGCCCCAGCTCACCCCCAAAACACACCTGGCCCGACCCACAGCCTCCCTAAAAAATATTTACGAGTCTTTCTAATTACAAAATCCATTTTCTAGCCCAGGATGCTGGTCCTCCTCCCACCCCAGCAGCAGGAAACAGAGGGAGGGATGCACACAGGGATCCAGGGGGAAGGATGGTGAGAATGCCAGGCTGCAAGCGCTCTTCTAGTCCACAGGATCTTAACTGTAGTTTATATTCCAGTGGTTATTAAAAATAAAGGGGGAAGTGCGGGGGGGAAGCTAAGAGCAGAGCAAGCTGTTCATTTGGAGCCTTTCCCTGGGGTTTAATAAAGCCCCACTCGCTTCTGTAGTATCATTTTTATGCCATCATAAAGCCGGACCATTTAGCAGGTTTGTGTTACTTCAGCAGTTAGCGCTGCATGAGAAGCGATTCCAGAAGAAGGGAGAGAGGGAAAAGGGAAAAAAAAAATAAAAATTGGAAGATGAAAACCTCTGAAAGGAGAGAGCAAAATGAGGTGGGAAGGAGGAAAGGGGATTCCTCACAGCCACACCAGCACTGCAGCACATCAGGGAGATGTGAGTGGGCTCCACCATCCCTGGTGGGGAGACCCCGCTCCAGCCCTGTGGTACTGAAGGGTCAGAGCCCCCAGCCCAGCATCCAGAGGGACCCTGCCTGTGATGGGAAAGGGTGGGGGGTCCCCTCACACCAGGGGATGCCGGGGGTGTTGCACCTGTGGGGACAGGAGAGCCAGGGTGGTTTATCCAGGAGCGGTGTGGGGCTGGGGCAGAGGGGTTCCCCGAGGTGAAGGAGCCAGCAGCTCCCCCAGCCCTGCGTGCTCCTGGGGATGTCCCAGCCCCTCTGCTCCCAGCCCAGGGCAGCCCAGCTGGCTCATCCAGGAGCAGTGTGGAGCTGGGGCAGAGGGGTTCCCCGAGGTGAAGGAGCCGGCAGCTCCTGACCGGGCTCTCCCAGCCCAGGGCAGCCCAAAGGGAGCATCGGGCTCTCTGTGCTGCTGGAAAAATCTCCTTATAAGGCCACGATGGGATCCATGGCCGAGCTGAGCCCAGCCAAAGTGCCCAAGGGGAGCCCTGAGCTGCCAGCCCGCACTCAGCCCCGGGCTGTGCCCACCCCGAGCCGGGCACTGCCCACACTGCTAACCCAGCACAAACAGGAGCCAGCCTGGTGCACCCCCAGAGCCAGGTCACAACACAACCAGGTCACCCCACCCTCCCTGCGACTGCCCCCTCACTGCTGTGCCACCCCCGGGGGCAGCACCCACGCCCTGGTGAGGGCAGAGCCATCCCCATCGCTCCCAGGCGCTGCGCTGGAGCCTCTCCAGCCACACTGGGCAAGGCTCCAGAGGCACCGTCCCCGTCCAAGAGGGGAAGGGCAGGGGGTGGCACCGCTGAGAGAGCCACAGAGCCAGGAGCTGCTGCCTGGGAGGATCCTCGGCGTGCCCAGCAGGACCTTCCCCTTGCCCATAGCTCAGGGGGTCACAGCAGCAGGGAGGGGACGCAGCCTGGCCCCCCAAACCCTCGAGCAGCAATGAGAACCCTGCCCACACCACCACCACTCACACACCATTTCCACACCTTTTTCTGCCTAATTAAATCCTGTCCTGCCCTGCAGGAGGACGGTGGCACTTGGCAGGGGGGTGTCCCTGCATGGCAGCCCCGGCCCCCATGCCAGGCACGGCCGCCACGCCACCGACCCCGCAATATAAACGAGGAGGAGGAGGAGGAGGGAAGGAAGGCTGGGAAATTAAGGTTTTCAGCACTGTCAGAGCCGCATCAAACAGGCATCCACCAGCTGATGGCTTGATTGTTATATTTTGGATGTCAAAGCGGAGCAAGCAGAACCCTTTAAAATGCATCAGCGCCGCTGCCTTTCTGACGGAGGGTGTTGGTTTCCCATTAACAAGAGGAAAGCGTGAGCTGGAGCAGAAAACTTCAAGCGCTTTGGAATTGATAAAATAACAACTCCCTAATTAAGCAGAACTGTCAGTCAGCGGGCGCCCGCTGCCCTGCATGGGGAAGCAGCAGCAGCAGCAGCTCCTGGTGCACAAGCCCAGCAAGGCAGCTCAGCCCTGGGGGATGCAATTCCCCAGGATCAGCAGCCAGAGCATCCTCACTGTGCCCTCCAGCAGACCCAGACAGGTCCTGGTGCTGGTCCCGAGGCTGGGCATGTTTGGGTTCTGTCCCTCTGTTTGCCTCACCACGAGTGATGTGGCTGCCCCATCCCTGCTCCATCGCTTGGAGCACCCTGGGATGGTGGAAGGTGTCCCTGGCCGTGACAGGGGGTGGAAGGAGATGAGCTTTAGGGTCCCTTCCAACCCAAAACCATTCCAAGATTCTATGATTTTATGAAACCACGCAATGCAATGCGCAGCCTGGTGGGGAAGGAGAGGCCTGACCCCAAAAATGCAATTCCTGCCAACAGCCTTCCCTTTCTAGAGACAGCCACCAGCCTGGGGCACACATTCCTGATGGACACAGCAGACACCACAGCCAGCTGCACCTCCAGCATCCCCACTGCCAGCTGCATGCAGGGAGGGGTCTCCCTCTGAAGGTCCCCCCAGTGCTGGCACAAGGCAGAGAGGGTTTGGAGAAGTCCAGAGTGGGATTTGAAGTGTTCAAGGCCAGGTTGAACACAGCTCTGGGCAGCCTGGTCTAGTGGAAGGTGTCCCTGCTGGGGTGGGATGGTCTCTAAGGTCCCTTCCGACCCAAAGCACTCCATGATCCTGCAGAGCCCTGCCAGAGCAGCAGCACAGCCGATGCCCGTGGGCACACTGGGCCCCCAGACCCCACCATCCTGCTCTGTCCAGCACTAAGAGGCTCTGAAGGAACCAGCCAAGGAAGCAGAGACCTCCCTCTGACTGGCAGTGAAAAGCTGAAGCCCTGCCATGCCTCTCCCAAGCCTGGGGCCACAGGGAAAACTGCCCAGTGGGGGCACCCAGGGGAGGGGACAGGGCAGGGGACAGCCAGGAGGGACCCCGGGCTGTGGGGAAGGCGTTTAACCCCTGACATGCCGGTGTCTGATGAACCCACCACGCAAAGGGGGTCTCTGCTTCTCACTCTGGCTGCTGCCAGCCCCCGCAGCGCCAGCCCCAGCTGGGCACTGGGCACTTGCAGCACCAGGAGAAGCTCCTGGGTGGGCAGGGCACTTCAGGGGACAGTCCTCAGCCCAGCTGGGGGGTTCCAATGCCAGTGCAAAGCAGGGGGCAAGGCAGGCTGCCAGGAGGGAAGCAGCCAGGCAGCAGGGGCACCTGCCCACTGCCCAGGCAGGGCCACGGCAGAGGAGCTCCAAGCCCGAGATGGGCCAGGAAAGGGGAGAGCACCCCACGATGGGGTGCCCAGCTGAGCAAGCAGCCCCTGAAAATGACCCTGGTGCCCAACAGCAGCTGGACTCGGAGCCTGTCCTCCCCCCTTGCACAGCACACGACGTGAAACCCCCAGTGACACGTGTGACAGCCTGGGAATCCCTTCACTCCTCATCCCAGCCCTCCCAGCCCCCTGACACGTCTCCAGACCCCACCAGTGCACATCCCCTGCTGTCCCCACGGTGTGCAAGCACTGGCAGACCCTTTTCCCCCAGGTCTCACCCCAGGTGGAGGTTGGAGAGGCCCCACACAGGCACCACCTCCTGCCACCTCCACAGCCCTGACGCCCTTCCAGCACCGGGGGGACACCAGCTGCCCCCAGCCCACCACCAGGAGTGGGTGCCAGCCTCCACACAACAGCAGCCACATAGTCCAGCCTTCCTGCCCCAAAAGAGCCCAGTTTGCACCCAGGAACGACCCCCCGAGGCAGGCTGGACCTGGCTGGCCCCAGCAGAGCCAAGACACGCGTGCCAGGGCCACAGGCTGGTGTGGGAGCCCCCGGAGCCCGGTAACACACTAATCACCCTGGAGGTGACAGGGCTTAGGGGAGGACTTAGAGGAACTGGCTCCTTTTTACTGACACCATCTGGACACAGCCGATCTCTTTTCCCTTCCAGTGCAGAGCCCAGCAGAGGGGCAGGGGTGACCCCAGACCCAGCACCCTCTCCGGGTGCCATGGATCCCCACTGGCAGCGACAGAGCGGGGAGTGCTGCCTGCGCCAGGGAATCCTAACGAGCCCACAGTGCCAGGCGAGCGCAGAGCCGGGGAATGCCAGCCTGGAATGCCAGCCTGGAATGCCGCGGGGACCCTGTGCTGCCCGCCTGCCCCCGGGGAGGGGGACGCGGCCGCGGAGAAGGCGGGGGCTGAGCCAGCGGGGACGCCCCGGGTGAAAGCCAGGCTGGGGACAGCTGGTTGGGGACAGCTGGCTGGGGACAGCCCGCCCTCCGGCTGCCCTGCCGGCCACGCCATCGGCACGCCGGGACCCGGAGAGCTGCAGCCGTGGGGTTATCAACCAGGGTACACCGGTTATCACCCACTGTACCCCCCTACTTGGGTTTATCACCCACTGTACCCCGTACTCGGGGCTATCACCCGCTGTAGTACTTGGGGCTATCACCCGCTGTACCCCCGTATCTGGGGCTATCACCCGCTGTACCCCCGCACTCGGGGGTATCACCTGCTGTATCCCCGTACTCGGGCTGTCCCCCACTGTACCCCCGTATTTGCGGTTATCACCCGCTGTACCCCCGTACTTGGGGCCGGCTCAGCCGGGAGAGCCGCCCGCGACCCCACTGCCTGTCGTTGTCCCCCTCCCTGACCTGCCGGGGGACAGCGGCACCACTCCGACCCCCAGCCCCGGTGAGACCCGCGGGTGACACAGGGACAAGCTCACCCCGGCTCCAAAACACGACACCACGAAGCGCCAGCTCTCCCCAAAACTTGACCGAGCCCTTATCTCGCCAACTGCGAGGACGGCGGGGATCCCCCCAAATCTCCCCGCCAGGACCAAGCTCCGGCTGCCCCGGGAGAAACCTCCGAGCTCCGGTACAGCTCCGGGAGAGAGGGCAGAGCTGCGCAGGGGTTGGGGTCAGGGGGTCAGGTACCTTCCAGCCGGCGGAGCTGTTGCTGTCTCCTTTATCCTTAAAGTAGGGGACGTATCGCACCATCCAGTCGTAGATCTGCGAGAGGGTGAGGCGCTTCTCCGGCGAGCTCTCGATGGCTTTGGTGATGAGGTCGGCGTAGGAGAGGTTGCCCCAGGCGTTGCGCCGGGAGGTCTTGGCCTTGCGGAGCTGCCCCACATCCGCGCCGTGGGGCG
>NW_005054499.1:1046006-1050184 GCF_000277835.1 Geospiza fortis | reverse complement strand
CGCCCCCTTTGCGCGGGCCACGCCCCCCGCCCACGTTGGGGGCGATCCCGATCCCATCCCGATTCCGACCCCGATCCGCATCCCGACCCTGATCCTGATCCCGATCCCGACCCTGATCCCATCCCGGTCGCAGTCCCGATCCCGGTCTCCTCGGGCCTGTCCTGCCCGCAGCCCGCAGCCCATCAGCCGGTGCCTTCCCGGTGCTGTCCCCACCGGCATGCGGTGACCGAGGGACCGGAGCCCCCTGGCCCGGCAGGGCAGCAGCACAGCGCTGTTTCCTCCAGCCGCACACAGCCCGGCACCCACGCGGTGCAGACCCCTCGTCGTACCCCCACTGGGGATGTCCGCCTGACCCCTGCCCACTGCTTGCACCCCAGCATCCCCCCCACCATCCCCTGGGGACACGCTGCACGCACCGGGGACCCGGGACCCTCCTGCCTCACACTGCCTGCTCTGCCTTGTCCCTGCCCAGCAGCCATGCCTGGGGAACGCTGCCACTGCATTCCCTGCATCCTCCTGCTCTTTGTCACCCTCGGTGCCACCAGTTGTTCCTGTGACAGCTCTTTCACGCCACAATCACAGCGCCATCCTGTTCCTGCAGCCCCATTCCTGGCCCAAAGGGATGGCCTGAGGTTACCCAAGCAACTAAAGGAGCTGATGGTTCCAGCCTGGAAGTGCTCGGCCTGACAGCTCTAATAACATAATAAAGTATAAAATAATCTAATAGATACAATATAATGTAATAAATATAATACAATATACAGGCGGGACTTGACAAGTGCTCTGTTTCACAGCCCACAGTGACAGTGACGGCTCCAGCTGGCCCTGGAGGCACATCCCCCAGCGGCGGGGGGCTTGGGGAGGGGGCTGTGTCCCCTGACCCCTGCCCGGCAGCTGGGGACCTGCTGGCCAAGCCCCCTCAGGCCCAGCCCCACAGCTCCTGGTGTCCCTGCTCCGGGGAGGCTCAGCCAGGCTGGCACCAGAGCAGCCCTCAGGACAGCCCTGACCCCAAAATCCCCTGATCCCGAGTGGTGCCCTGCTCCTCCCTCCTCCCCAGAGCGTTTCTCCAGGGATCTCTCCCCAATTTCCCTCGCTGTGGTTTACACACCCATGACCTCCTTCCTGTGCCCCAGGGCGCCGTTCCCTCCTCTCTCCGCAGCCTTTTGCCCACTTGGAGCCGGGGATGTTTTTTCCCTCAGTCTTGCCTTTCTTAGTCAAAACCCTCCCACATTTCTCACTCTCTCCCAGCCTTGTTTTCCCAGCCCAGCTCCCCAGGGCAGAGCCAAGCAGAGGGTCCCGGCCTGCAGAGCCCTTCCCGTGGGTGCCTCTCCCTCCCGGTGCTGCTCCGTTCCTCCCACTGCACTTTTCCTGCAGCAGCTGCCTCTCCCTGCCCTCACCCTCAGCCACCTCAGCCCTGGGTGAGCTCCCTGCCCACGCTGCCAGCTCACCCTGGAGCTTTAGCAGCTCCCAAAGCTGCTCTCGTTCACCTGCTGCCTCAGTTTCCCCACCTGTGCAGCGGGGCCAGCCCCTCCAGGCAGGCATGGAGAAGAAGGGAAAAGAGAAAATAAAAAATTAGAAGATGAAAACCTCCAAAAGGAGAGAGCGAAATGAGGTGGGAAGGAGGAAAGGGGATTCCTCACAGCCACACCAGCACTGCAGCACATCAGGGGGATGTGAGTGGGCTCCACCATCCCTGGTGGGGAGACCCCGCTCCAGCCCTGTGGTACTGAAGGGTCAGTCCCATCCTATTTATCCTATCCCATCCCATCCCATTGATCCCATCCCATTTATCCCATCCCATCCCATTCCATTGATCCCATCCCATCCCACCCCACCCCATCCCATCCCATGGATCCCATGGATCCCATGGATCCCATCCCATCCTATCCCATGGATCCCATCCCATCCCATCCCATCCCATCCCATCCCATCCCATCCCATCCCACCCCATCCCATCCCACCCCTGGCTTGCCCAAGGCTCAGCCCTGCCCTGCTCACCCATCCCCGCGGATGCAGAGCAGCACATTCCTGCGTGCAGGTGGCCCCATTCCTGCGTGCAGGGCACACCCAGCTCTGGGATGCCCACGGGGGGGATGGTGAATCCTCTGCCCCCGGCAGAAACACGTGGCTGGCTCAGCCCCCCCTTCCCAAACACCTGGATAATTATCACTCACCCTCCCGCAGCAGGCAGGAGCACCTCCATCAGCCATCCCCCCTTGGAGCTGTAGCCCTGGTGCTGGTGTTACCTCCCATCCCACCCCACCAGGCCAGCAGGATCTCCATCTCATTCCCACAACATCCCATGCATCCCTCTCTCCTTGCCAGCCCCCCAGACCGGCACCTGGGGGCTGTCCTGAAGCCCCCATCCCCTTCATCCTCCCAAGCAGCTCCAGGGACCCCAACAAGCAGCAGAGCAGGTTTTGGGTGCCTGTTGGGAAGGGAGGAAGCACCCAGACAGCCCCAGCAGTGTGTGAGGTGCCTGCTCTGCTTTGGGAGGCAGAGCCATACGTGCAGCACGTCCTGTGAAATGAAAATTCCTCCAAATGCTCATTTTGTCACAATAGGACATGAAATAAAATGACGTGGGCACGCAGCTCTCCAAGGTAAAAAAGAGAACTTTTATTTTCTGACTCCACCATTTACAGATTTCCAAAAGCGACAGTGGATTGGAGGGTGACAGTGCCACCTCTCCAATGACACTGGACAAACCAACAGTCCATCAAATTTCTTCTCTTCCATAAGAGAATGCAAAGCAATAAGTTATTTACATAAAGTGTGTGAGAA
Source organism: Geospiza fortis (assembly GCF_000277835.1). Lineage (NCBI taxonomy): Eukaryota > Metazoa > Chordata > Aves > Passeriformes > Thraupidae > Geospiza > Geospiza fortis. The sequence goes on along the minus strand of NW_005054499.1, from coordinate 1,047,400 downwards.
AGTTCGTTACAAAAATGTAAACATCAGAAGGTTTAGAAAAACTTCAAAAAACCAGGGTGACAATAATTTGGGCCATGGAAATGCCACGTGTGACACTCCCTCCTCTGGATGTGGTGGCACGAGGAGATCTCAGGCAGTGCCTATTAAAAAGCACTTTCATGGAACATAAAGTGGAAGTTAAGTGAAGGAAATGATAAAGTCAAAATGAAATATTTTTACTTTCCTGAAATGAACTTCGTGTTTTGACATGACCGGAATAAACATTTTGACACTGCTGAAACAAGAAAGTCAAAGTGATTCTGTGAGGCTTCTCCCTGGGAAAATGGCAGCGAGATCGACAAGTTCCCAGGGAAAGATCTGATTCCAACAAACCCCTGATTTCTGATGGAAAACCACTCCAGGGAGTGCTTCAGCCCTGTGCAGAGAACAGGATTCCAGGTGAGACCAGCACCTGCCTGGCTCCCCAGAACAGTAACAGGGAATGCAATCTGCCTTTATTTCTATTATCATTAAATTATTATTTTATTTTTGTACTATTATATTATTAAAGGGAGGGATGGGGTGGGATGGATGCACCTCAGGGCTGGATTCACCACAAACACTTGAGGATTGATGCTGAACCCTCAGTCCATGCATGAGGCACAGGTGTCCAACACCAGCAGGGTTTGTCCCCTCTTTGTGTCCCCCTCTTCAAGGTCACATTGTGTCAAACCAAGGGCATCACACTGGGATTAAACTTTCATGCTTTTATTTGGGGAAATTTCAAGAGGTTGTTCGTTGTTTTTATTTTAGTTGAAAACCCAAATAATTGCATTTCTAAGAGCTGGGGTTTTGCTGAAAACAGACAGATACTTTAAGAATAGTCTCATGTAGCTGATGGCTTCATTTTTCATGCGATAACATTTAGGTGGGAAATTGCTGACCAACCTTTGATAGAAAATTTCTGATCAACCTCTGGTGCTCACTCCAGCTATTGTATTTTGCTCCAGAACAGCATTTAGGGGGAAATCTGTTCTTTAATAATAGCAATGCCTAATAATAGTTTTCAATGCTAATTCTTGGCAGCAGTTCCATGTGATTAAACACACCTTTGCTGCATAGAAAATGGTGCATGTCATGCAACAAGTTCACTCACCCTCTAATCTCCCCTTCTGGCACAGCCACCCTGGCCAGGCACGAGGGCAGGGAAATCTGCAGCCCAGCTCAGCATTCCCTGTCTGCACTCCAACAGGCTGCAGCAGCTCCTCTGGGCTCCAGATTGCAAGGCAGGATGTGTTCTATTACCATCTGTATGGCAGTTGTCTTTTGTCAAGTGGGCAGTTTTCCTTATCTCTTCCACACCCACTCCTCCCTCCAGGGAGACACCTGCTGATAACAGCCATTGAATGTCCCTG
>NW_005054499.1:1043924-1045996 GCF_000277835.1 Geospiza fortis | reverse complement strand
CCCAGAGGAACAGCAGCTGCCTCTTCCCCTGGATCTCCAGAGGCAGAGACTGCACCTTTCTCCAGGATCCCTGCTCCAGCAGAACCACCCCTGGCACTGCAGGAGGGCTGAGCCACAATTCCAATGGGACTGCTGCCAGCACCCTGACCCACAGGGTGTCAGCTTGGGTTCTGACTCTGGCAGCGTTGGTTTAGTTCACTGCATTGTTTATTTTATCCTTTTATTTTTTTTTCCCTATTAAAGAACTGTTATTTCCTGCTCCCATAATTTTTTTTGCCTGAGAGCCCCTTAATTTAAAATTTATAGCAATTGGAGGGGTGGGCAGGGTTTACATTCTCCATTTCAGGGGAGGCTCCTGCCTTCCTCAGCAGGCACTTGGCTTTCCAAACCGAGACATTCAGCATCAGCCTGGCAGCTCACAGGCACTTGTCACAGTCCTGTCCCTCTGCCTGTACCAGGCAGAGCCCCCCAGTACCTCAGGAGATATGGTTGATTCCTCTCACTGGTGTCCCACAGGTGAGGGCATGAGGCTCAGGTCACCAGCAGGGCCATGCCAATCCCTTAGGGAAACATTTATCAGCAGCTGAGCTCCTTCAGGACCCCTCTCCACCTCCCAGGTCTGTATAGAAGAGTTGTCCCATGTTCCTGGTGCTGCTGACCTGGAGGCAAAGCCATCAGCATCATCCACCTTCCCCAGTGCCTGTCACTGACCAAGGAGAGGTGACTGGTGAGAGAGCAGGAGTGCCTGGGGGAGGTGGTGCTGTTAGTGCCACTTGGGGAGGTTGGTGACAAAGGGCCCTCAGCCCCAGCACCCTCCAGGCACTGCACCAGGGTCCCCAGCATCCCTGCAGGATGGCATTCAGGTCAGCCCTGAGTTTGGGGGATGGATCCCCCAAGGGTCCCCAGCATCCCTGCAGGTCAGCCCTGAGTTTGGGAGATGGATTCCCCCAGGGTCCCCAGCATCCCTGCAGGATGGCATTCAGGTCAGCCCTGAGTTTGGGGGATGGATCCCTCAGGCACAGCTGCTGCAGTAGCTGCAGCCTCCCTTTGCATGTAGAGGCAGAGCCTCCTCTCCAGCCTGCATGCTAATGAAGCATCCTGGAATCCCTGCGTGGTCGCTTCCTAGTTAGGCTCATCTGCCTGAGTGAGCTGAAAACTGTTAAACACATTGAGTGTGTCAGACCAGATATTATCAGAAATAAGACTACCTATTGCTGGCACCCACAGCTCCCAGACACACAGCAAAGAGATATTTAAGTCTTTTCCAGCTGTCTCCCATGTTTCCAGAGAGGCTCAGCTCTGACAGGTCTTTTAACCCCTTCCCTTCCCTTCCCTTCCCTTCCCTTCCCTTCCCTTCCCTTCCCTTCCCTTCCCTTCCCATCACTGCCAGCTCCATCCAGGCTCATCCCCCTGCCCTTCCCTTCCCTTCCCTTCCCTTCCCGACTCTATTTTGGTTTTCTCTCTGCTCTCCTGGGCTCCAGGAGTCCCCACTGCCCTGGCCCCATTCCCTGCCATCCCCACCAGCACCAGAGATTCTTCCAGCACTTTCCACCTCCACGCCCATCCCAGTGGGGCACAGCACTGGCAGCCCCAGGTGCCCACACCCAGCCCTCTCCCCTCCAATTTGGGATCCCCCCTGCTTAACTCTGCCCTTCCCAATTCAATTACCCCCCCGTGAAAAATGCCAATCACTTGTTTTTAAAAGTTTAATAGTAATAAAATGGTTATAAAAATAGTAATATATTAGAGTAATAATAATTTGGACAATTTGGATTAGAACAATACAAAACAATAAAAATAAAGAGTTATGGACGGCCTGGGTACCTTTTTCTGGGCAAAATAAGCCCGAAAAAGGACCCACATTAACAGAGGATTAACCCTTGAAAGCAACAGCCTGTTGCATAGTCATATACCTCATACATGATGCGAAAATTCCATTCAAACACAGGATTCTGTCTGGTCAGCGTCAGCTTCTTCCTCTTAATCCTAACCAGCGTCTTCAGGGCTGAGCGAGGCGGGAAGAAGTTGGTTTCTTCTGATAATGGGGCAATAAATTATCTTTCTCTGAAAGA
>NW_005054499.1:1041506-1043602 GCF_000277835.1 Geospiza fortis | reverse complement strand
CGAGCCCCGGCAGCTCCTCCCCGTTGTGGCCGCCTGCCCGGAGCTCAGCCCCGGCGCTTCCCGAGGCTGCCTCGGAGCTGCAGCCAGCAGTGCAGCCCCGACCGCACGGCCAGAGGGGTTGAGAGGGGCCATCTGGCCGGGCTCGGCGTCCAAGCACAATTTGCTGGATGGTTTTGAAGGTCACTGAGCAGGGACTGGAGGCGCTTCCATATTTTCTCATATAAATCACAGAATCACAGAATAATGAGGTTGGAAGAGACCTCTAGGATCATCGAGTCCAACCTATGCCCTAACACCTCAACTATAGCACCAAGTGCTATGTCCAGTCTTTTTGTAAACGCATCCAGAGATGTAGGGGGATAGAATAGAAGAAAATAAAGGTAGTATAGAATGTAATCTTACCCCTAAGGAGTTGCAGCTGGGCCAATTATTAGAGATTAGGAACAGGCCTGACTTTAACAGGCCACAGGTGTAGCCAATGAGAAGAGTGCTATAAAAAAGCGGGTTGGTTGGTTGAGAGGGGATCTGGAGTCAGCTGGCTGCTGTGAGAAGAAGGAAGAGTTAGTGCTCTGAGGAGCTGCCCACAAGAAACATCAAGGAGCTGTGAAACTCTAGCAATAAGGAGACAAAAATATGGAACCCCTGCAATGTAATGACAACACGGAGATGGTGATTCCACCACCTCCCTGGGAAGAGCATTCCAGTACTTTATTATTCTTTTGGTGAAATTTCTTTTCCTAATATCCAACCTGTACCTTCCCTGCCATAGCTGGAGACTGTGTCCTCTGGTTCTGTCAGAGACTGACCCCATCTGTCTCCAGCCTCCCTTCAGGGAATTGTAGAGAGCAATAAGGTCACCTCTAAGCCTCCTTTTCTCCAGGCTGAGCACCCTCAGTTCCTTCAAACATTCCTCACGGGGTTTGTGTTCCAAGCCCCTTGCCAGCCTTGTCACCCTTCTCTGGATGCACTCAAGTATCTCAATATCTTTCCCAAATTGAAGGGCCAGCACTGGACACAGCACTCCAGGTGTGTCCTCGCCAGTGCCAAGTACAGCGGAGGATAAATAATGGCATTTCCAAGGGAGGGAGCAGAAGCTCATGCTGGGAGGAAGGATCTGGATGTTCATCTCATGCTCCCTGTCCAAGAGGTCCAAGGCAGGGACACTCTCCATGGTAGGGACACCATGGCAGGATCACCATTGCAGGGACACTGTGGCAGGGCCATCATGGCAGGGACACTCCCCATGGCAGGGACAGCCCTGTGGGCCTTCCCCTCTCCTGGTGTGTGCAGCCCAGCCCTGCCTGTTCAAAGAGAGGGGATTCTCCCCACTGGGGCTGCCTCCTGCTCAGAGAACAGAGCTGAGCCCTGTGCCCTGTGCCCCATGCCCAGCCTGATCCCAGTCCTGTGCCCTGTGCCCAGCGCCCAGCCTGTGCCAGCCCTGTGCCCCATGCCCACCTGGGCTCTCTCTGTCCCCGTGCTGAGCCACTCCTTCCCCTCCTTTTCCCCATTGCATGGGCAGCCCAGTGGGTGCTTTGGGAGCTTCTCCTCCATTTCTGCCAGCGTTGTGGAACCCCCCCCCAGAGCTTCAGCAGCAGCAGCAGTGCTGCTGGAGGCGTTTCTTGCTTCCACACAGCACACCTGGGCTGGAGGCTCAGCCAGGGAGCATCCCTCACTTGCCAAAGCCCCAGCCTGGGGTCAGGGAGGGGAGGTGCCCAGACAGGGAGGGGCATGCTCAGGGAGGACAATGAGGTGCCCAGAGAGGGAGGGGGATGCCCAGGGAAGGAGGGGAGGTGCCCAGGGAGGATGGGGAGATGCCCAGGGAGGATGATGAGGTGCCCAGGCAGGGAGATGAGGTGCCCAGGGAGAGATGTGAGGTGGCCAGGGAGGCAGGGGGATGCCCAGGGAAGGAGGACAGGTGCCCACGGAGGGATGTGAGGTGCTCAGGGAGGGAGGGGCATGTCCAGGGAGGATGATGATGTGCCCAGGGAGGATGATGAGGTGCCCAGGGGTGCCCAGGGAGGATGATGATGTGCCCAGGGAGGATGATGATGTGTCCAGCGCTGGCAGTGCCGGCCCGGCCGGAGCCCGGGGAGCCG
>NW_005054499.1:1041291-1041425 GCF_000277835.1 Geospiza fortis | reverse complement strand
ACTCTCCTGCTCCATCTCCCAGCGAAGGCACCGGCACACGGGGCTGCGACAAGGGACGGGGAGGCCAAAAACTGTGCCTTAGTGCTGTGGAAAATTACAGCTCCTTTTTTTCCTTTTTTTTTTTTTTTTTTAAA
>NW_005054499.1:1029485-1041105 GCF_000277835.1 Geospiza fortis | reverse complement strand
CCCTGCCCACGGGGAGGAGGAAACTCGGCTCTGTCCAAGATGCTCGGCTCCCCTGGGCATCCTCCCCGGGACATCCCCGCAGGCCAGCCTGGCCCCCGCCCCGGTGTGGCTCAGAGCCGGAGCCCTGCTCAGCATCGTCAGCTCCGCTCCTCTCACAGCTTCGCGAACAGCCCGGCCCTCGGTGCTGATAAAAATAGGTCAGAAACTGTTGTGAAATAGTTGATGGTTAAGCATGTAGTGTTAGTTTGGTTGATATATTGTAAAAGGGGTTAAAAGGGGAGTTATTAGAAATTACACCTCAGTAAAGTGCACCATGAGCCAGCCTGGACAGAACTGTAATGGCCAATCAAGGCCTTAAACCCTCATGCAAATTAAGGATCCCAACAGAAACCAAGCCAAAGGGACAAAAACCAGGATAAAAAGGGGCATCTGACCCAGGGAAGGCATCGGGGACATCACTGCTCAAGGAGACTCAGTGCCAACTGCAGCGTCCTCGACAGGAACGCTCCTGCTCAGCCCGGGCCCCCAGCTTTGGGCCTTTCTTTTTTTATAATAAATGCTGAAATCACTTTAGTACTGGGAGTCTGGTCCTGTTTTTAACATGTACTGTTAGTTTGGTTATGGTAAAAGGGGTTAAAAGGGGAGTTATAAGAAATAAGGCACTCAAAGTACCATAACACACCTCAGTAAAGTGCACCAGGAGCCAGCCTGGACAGAGCTGTAATGGCCAATCAAGGCCTTAAACCCTCATGCAAATTAAGGATCCCAACAGAAACCAAGCCAAAGGGACAAAAACCAGGATAAAAAGGGGCATCTGACCCACTGAATCTGTGCCACTCCGTCTGGGATCGCTGCAGCATCCTCCATGGGAACGCTCCTGCTCAGCCCAGGCCCCCTGCTTTGGGCCTTTCTTTTTTTATAATAAATGCTGAAATCACTTTAGTGATTTAGGGAGCCTGCTCTCGTTTCTAACAGCTCCCACCCTGCCCAGAGGGACACGGTGGATGTGGTCACCTGCTCCCCACGGCCTCGTGGGGAGGGGACAGCCGGGTCACTTCCTGCTCCTTGCTTTTTGCTTCCAGCAGTGTGGAAGCTTCTGCCATGCCCAGCCTGCCTCAGTTTCCCCTGAGCCTGGTGTGGTTTACAAGAGCGTGCAGGGCACCATGGTAAGGTGGGCTCTGCCCTTGTGCAGGACCCCAGAGCTCTCCTCACTCCCCCCTGCAGCAGCCCATGCATCAGCCCCGTGCAACCCTATCTGCTGGGTCCCCAGCACGTGGAGATGTGCCCTGAGCATCTCACAGCCCAGGGAAGGGTCAGGAGGATGCAGGATTCCTGACCCAACCTCTGGGAAGTGCTGCCTCCAGCCAGACTGGGATGGAATCCTCCTTGCTGGATTGGAGCCCGTGTTGCTCCCTGCACCCGCCCTCCTCCCACGCTCGGGGCTGCTGGCCAGCTCTTCCCGGGGTTATGGGCTCCAGCCAAGGGCCAGGAAATGTGGGTGCCATGGCCACCACCTCCTGCCCTGCCTGGGGCCCTTTCCAGGGGTGTAACCCTGGGGAAACCCTTCCTGGCGTGGGAGGTGATGGAGTCACTGCCCTGCTGGGGTGGTCAGGCTCAGCCTGGAGTGGCAGCGCACAGGGGAGAGGCTTCCAGCTGGCAGAGTGGGTTTAATGGGATGTTGGGAGGAAATTCTTCCCTGTGAGGGTGGGGAGGCCCTGGCACAGGCTGCCCAGAGAAGCTGTGGCTGTCCCATCCTTAGAAGTGTCCAAGGCCAGGTTGGACAGGGCTTGGGGCAACCTGATTTACTGGAAAGTCTGCCTGCCATGGCAGGGAGTTGGAGATGCCTTTCAACCCAAGCCAGTCTGAGATTCTGTGATTTTATGAACTCTTTAAGCACCAGGGAGTATGGGATGAACTGTTTCTATGCAGGGAAAATCTGGATTTAAACACTGCAGCCCCACTGCCCCAGGATAGAGGGAGGAACTGGGCTGCTGTGGACAAACTGGCTCAGCAGTTGAGATGGGAAGCTGGCAGGGAAGGCACAGGCCAGAATCCCTGCCCCAGCATCCCCCTCAGCCTCTCCTGCCCTCTCCAGCAGCACTGAGCCCCTGCTGGGGAGGTGATCCTGCCCTGGATTCCCTCTGGAAGCAGAATCAGCCCCCTCTGGAAGCACAGCCCTCCTGTCCCTGGGCTCCAAGAGAGCACTTTGTGCCCCACAGCACCAGGAGCAGGACAGGAACATCCCAAATCCTGCCAGACCCCTCATTCCCAACCTTGCCATGCCATTCCACAGCAGAGCAACATCCCCACTCCTACTCTGAACCACTCCTGCACGTCCTGTGCCTCCACCCCAACACCCACATGCTCCCTCATTTGTGTCAGGCAACTGCAGGATGGGAATCCACAGGGAAATCCCTCTCTGTGAACAGGGAGCTGTGTCCTCAGCTCAGGGGAAGCAGCCAGGGCTCAGGCATGGGCAGCTCCCAGCTGCTGGCCCGTGCCAAGGTCCCTCATTGTGACGGTGGTCACAAGGGGTCTTGGGTGAAGGGAGAGACGAGAAGGTTGACGCCATTATCAGAAGGCTTGATTTATTATTTTATGATATATACATCTATTATAACTATACTAAAAAGAAAAAGCAGGAGAGCTTTTCAGAAGCTTGCTAAGCTAAGAATAGAAAAGTAAAGAATGAATAACAAACCCTGCTCTGTCGGACTGTGTCCGAGCGAGCTCAGTTCTGGATTGGCCATCATTTCTAAACATCCAAGCTGGGCCAATCCAGACAGACCTGTTGCATTCCACAGCAGCAGATCACCTACTGTTCACATCTTGTTGCTGAACTTCTCAGCTTCAGCATGAAGAATCCTGAGAGGGGATGTTTCATAAAAGAAATGTCTGTGACACCTCATCCTGTCAGGGGACAGCCACAGAGTCATTCAGGCTGGAAAAGACCTCCAAGGCCAGCAAGTCCCACCATGCCCCCTGAACCATGTAACAAAGGGTGACGTCTGCTGGGGTTTTGGGCTCTTCCAGGGATGGTCACTCCATCTTGGTCATGCTGTGCTAGCTCCTGACCACTCTTTCAGTGGAGAAACTTCTCCTAATATCCAACCTGAATGTCCTCTGGCATAACATGAGAAGTGCCACATTTCTCTCACAAAAGGCAAAGCAAAACCCCACTAATTTCCCTATTTCTCACAATAGGATGGCTCTGACAGAACCAGTGCAGCCTTATTTAGGGTTACTGGCCCAGCCAAGGAGGAACCCCACACCACAGGCATGTCCTCTTCCCTTGCACTGCATTTCACACCTCTGTGATGTCCCTACAGCAGGACCTGCCCCACTCCCAGGGGATCCCGGGGAACCAAATGGATCCAAATGGTGAGCAAGATGTCCTGCAGGTCCTCTGCTGCATGGGCTGAGGGTTCCAGAGACTCAGAGGGCTCTGAAGGAGAGCAGAGGGAATCTCCAGAGGTATCCACATGCCTTCAGCAGGTGTAAAGCACCAGAAGAAGGAACCAAGGGGTTGTACCTGCTGCAGGTGGCATCCAAACCCCCAGGCAGGGACGGTGACAGCCCTGCACTGTGCTCCACTGTCGGAGCGTCGGGGGGTAGGATGGTGGGGATGGACAGAGACCAGAGATCTCTGCAGCCAGGTCAGGAACTTGTGGTTTATTGCAAAGGGCCTGGGTGCAGGGCCCTGCTGGGAGCTGCCAGCCACAGCTCAGAGCAGGCTGAGAGAGGAGAGGGGGAGAGAGGGTGAGAGGGTGAGAGAGTAAAAGGAGTAAGAGGGGTAAGAGAGCAAAGTTCCCATTACAATACCAATAAGAATCATTACATTCCCACACTGGGTTACATTTTAAACCCTAAAAACTCCTTTTGGGGCCCTTCTGCCAAGCCAGCAGGGTCTGCTCTGAGTCTTGGGCCTGTCTGCAAGCAGAGGGTGTTGTTTGATCCAAAGGGGATCACCTTCAGCTGGCCATGCCATTGTTTTCCAGTTGTTCAGTAACTGAGGGATCTCAAAGCTTGCTTGCATTTCAATCTCGCTTAGAGTTTCCATATTCTCAAAATCTTTTGCCAGGCAATCATATTTATAAGGCTTTCCTGTTTCATCTCCCCCAACACTCCACCCTGCAGAGCTCTGCACAGCCCCCCCAAGCACAGGGGCCATCAGACTGCCCAGGTGTTGCTGCCAGGCTCAGTAGAGTGCCAGGAGCCCAGTTTGTGCTGCTTCAGGGGGACATTGGCACTGGGGCTCCCACAGCAGCCGTGGCACAGCAAGGAGGGGGCAAGGGGACACCCCCTACAGCTGCTGCTGAAATCTCGGCACTAAATCAGCTCTAAATCAGCCCTAAATTGATGCCAAAGGCTGTTCAGTGACCCCCTGGCCCATCCCTTTCAGCTGCTGCAGGCAGAGTCCTGGCAGGACCATGGAGCAAACTCTGCCCCAAGCTCTTTCACTGCACTTTGAGTCCCCGGCCACCACCGTGGGCACAGCGCCCTGGGTGCAATGTCAGTGGTGCCAGACACCTCTGAGGAGGCACAGAAGGCTTGGGAAGCCCTTCAAGCAGCCCTTCCAGCAGTGTTTCAGCAGTGTCCCCCATAAACACCCCCAGCCTGTGCTGGGAGCTGCCTGTTCGTGCCGGGAGGCGCTGGCCCCGTGCCCGGGGACGGGAGGGTGGTGCTGCACTTTCCCTGCTGCGGAGCAGCTGCAGCCGAGCTGATTTCCCCACCCTGACATCTCCACCCTGCGTGCTGCTGCCTCCTCACACTTCCCCAGGGCGTTTGTTCAGGGGGGTGGCAGGTGCTGTGGTTTTGGTGCTGTCCCAGAGAGGACAAATGATCTCCCAAGGCTGTCAGAGAACAGCCTGAGATGGAAAGGACCCACAGGGATCATGGATTGCAACCCCAACCCTGCCCAGACCCCCCAACAACCCCACCCTGGCCATCCCTGCAGCGCTGCCCAAATTTCTCCCCCGTCCTTCATCTCCCCCATCCCTCACTCTCACACAATCATGGAATGTGCTGAGCTGGAAGGGACCCACAGGGATGATCAATGCCAAAGCCAAACCCTGCCCAGAGCCCCCAGCAAGCCCAGCCTGGGCATCCCTGGAGCTCTGGCAGCCTCGGGGCCGTGCCCATTCCCTGGGCAGCCTGGGCAGTGCCAGCACCCTCTGGGGGAAGAACCTTGCCCTGAGCTCCAGCCTGAGCTGCCCTGGCCCAGCTCCAGCCGTGCCCTGGCTGCTGTCCCTGGCCCAGAGCAGAGATGGGAGCTGCCCCTCCAATGCCCCTCGGGAGGAGCTCTAAGAAAGCTGTCACCTCCTCTGGAAGTGGCATTGATGCCTTTGGTCACTGCTCTGTCCATCCAGCCTCCAGGACAGTGCTTTTAGCTCTCTCCCACCAGGATTTCCATCAGCTGCCCTCAGGATCTCCCTTTTGGCTCTCTGTGGCCACTCCTGCAGACCCAGAGCACGGGGCTGGAGGTGCTGAGCAGAGTTCAAACCTCCCTCCACTCACACTCACTGATACAGCTGGATGCCTCAGCTGGGCCTGGGGCTTTCAGCAGAGCAGAGGGATCCAGAGGAGGCCACTGTGACGGTGTTCACAGGGGTCTTAGGATGAGGGAAGAGATGAGGATCTGACTCCATGTTTCAGAAGGTTTGATTTATTATTTTATTATATATATTACATCAAAACTATACTAAAAGAATAGAAGAAAAGGTTTAATCAGAAGGCTGGCTAAGAATAGAATAGCAAAGAATGATAACAAAAGCTTCTGTCTCGGACAGAGAGGCCAAGCCAGCTGACTGTGATTGGCCATTAATTAGAAACAACCACATGAGACCAATCACAGATGCACCTGTTGCATTCCACAGCAGCAGATAATCAATGTTTACATTTTGTTCCTGAGGCCTCTCAGCTTCTCAGGAGGAAAAATCCTAAGGAAAGATTTTTTATAAAAGATGTCTGCGACAGGCCACGTGGGCTGGAGTGTGTTCCACTGTGTGGACAGGCTGAGGCAATGAGGTTTGCTCAGACTGGGACCTCCACAGCCATCTACAAGGAAATCACCAAGAAGGCAGAGCCAGGACCTCCACAGCTGTCCATCCAGGAGGATGAAGGCAGCAGAGATGAACCAGAACAACTTTGGACTGGATTTGGTGGGAATATTTCACCGTGGGAAGGTCAAACCTGGCAGCAAGTTGCCCAGAGAGGCTGTGCAGCCTCTGTCCTTGGAGGCCTTCAGGACCTGACTGATCATGGGAAAAAATCCCTGAGCAGCCTGCTCTGATCCTGCCTGGAGCAGAAGGTTGAACAGGAGAGACCTTCAGAGTCCTCCACCCTCAATTTTCCTGTCTTACTGTGCTGCTGCAGGTGGGGCGGTATTCTCTCTCTCTGTATAGTTTTCCCCTTATTATATCTTCTGTCTGAATTCCTTAAAAAGCCATTTCACTGTTGAAGGAATGTCTTGGGAATGGCTTTGCGCTTTCACTTCAGGAGCATTCGAGATTGTTTCCATTTTCTGGTGGCTTGGGGGATTTTTCACACCCATGATTGATAGCGTGCCACATGCAGCAGCTACATGAGCACTTAAGTTGCAAAGCAAAGCAACTCCAACCCACAGAAATGCCACAAGTGACACAGTCCACAAAACCATAACTGTGCCTTCTTATCCATATTCAGGCTGCAGGGTATTTAATTACGAGATCCCAGATTATCAGCACGCACTCCTGCCTGGTTCAGTGGAGGAGGAGTGATGTGTATGGAATGACAAAGCTGCTCAACACTTTCCTTTCCTTGTGCTTCCCAGTGAATCACAGGACCCTGCACGTCCAAACCTTGATAGGATCTGAGCTGGAGCTGGGCCAGGGAGGAGCTCAGGGCAAGGCTCTTCCCCCAGAGGGTGCTGGCACTGCCCAGGCTGCCCAGGGAATGGGCACGGCCCCGAGGCTGCCAGAGCTCCAGGGATGCCCAGGCTGGGCTTGCTGGGGGCTCTGGGCAGGGTTTGGCTTTGGCACTGATCATCCCTGTGGGTCCCTTCCAGCTCAGCACATTCCATGATTGTGTGAGAGTGAGGGATGGGGGAGATGAAGGATGGGGGAGAAATTTGGGCAGCGCTGCAGGGATGGCCAGGGTGGGGCTGTTAGGGGGTCTGGGCAGGGTTTGGGGCTGGGCTGGATGATCCTTGGGGTCCCTCCCAGCTCAGGATGTTCCATTTTTTCTCTCCAGCTCTATTCCACCCCTGTGCTGAGCCAGGCACAAGGATCCTGTGTCACTCTTGGCCTGAGCAAGGCAGGAACCCCCAGCTCTGTGCTGACAGGGGAAACCATCAAACATGCCAGAGTTATTTCTGCCTTCCTCCCTGCAGCTGTGCTCTTCTCACCTCTGCTCCGCCTGCCCATCTTCCTCTAGAAAACGAGTCTTTAACCCCAGGGACAGGTCCTGGGAAGCTCCTTGGCAGCGAGGGCCAGGGCTGCCGGGTAGTGCTGGGTGTGGATGAGTGGGAAGAGGGATGCAGAGCAGTCCTGCCCACTGGGTCAGTGGTGCCCAGCCTGGCACTGCCATCTCTTGGCCTCTGGGCTCACAGAGGGGACCCAGGGCAGCTGCAGCCAAGGGCTGGGCCAGACCCTGCTGTTCCCTGGGCAGAGCAGAGCCTGTCCTGGGGCAGAGCTGGCAGTGATGCCAGGGCATCACTTAGAAAATGAATTTTTAGAAAATGAATTGGGCAGAGCTGGCAGTGATGCCAGGGCATCACTTAGAAAATGAATTTTTAGAAAATGAATTTTTAACCCCAGGGACAGGTCCTGGGAAGCTCCTTGGCAGCGAGGGCCAGGGCTGCCGGGTAGTGCTGGGTGTGGATGAGTGGGAAGAGGGATGCAGAGCAGTCCTGCCCACTGGGTCAGTGGTGCCCAGCACCTGCCCAGCCTGGCACTGCCATCTCTTGGCCTCTGGGCTCACAGAGGGGACCCAGGGCAGCTGCAGCCGAGGGCTGGGTCACACCCTGCTGTTCCCTGGGCAGAGCAGAGCCTGTCCTGGGGCAGAGCTGGCAGTGATGCCAGGGCTGTGCAGCTGCCTGGCACCCGCTGGCCATGCTGGGAGCGTGGGACACACGTCCTGCCGGGCTGGCACGGCGCCTGGCAGGGCAGCTCAGGGCAGCAGCCAGCTGTCTGCTCCCAGCCAGGAGCGGGCAGGGAGCTGGCTGCGCTCCACTGGCACAGAGCGATTGAAAAAGCGCTGGAAGGATTCCACTGAAGGGGAAAAAAATATAAAAACAAAAAGAGGTGTCAGTGAAAACTTGTTTAGCCAAACGGGCTTCCCTGGCACGAGGCTGGGGCTGGGCACCTCCCCACTCTGCCAGGATCCCTGTGCCAGGCAGGCAGGCACAGGCAGGGAGCAGAGGGGGCTGGCACTGGCAGAGCTGTGGGATCCAGGCAGCTCCCTACAGCAGGGACAGAGGGCCACAGGACAGCCTGCTCTGCCACTTGCTGATTTTTATTTATTTTTGATGAAGTGCAAGTGTTTCCTAGTGCTCAGCATCACCCTGGGAGCAAAGGTGGAGGAAGGGGAAGGTTCTTCCCAAGAGCTTCTCCCTCTCTGTGCACACACTGCTTGTCCTGCCCTGTGTGCCCTCCCTGCTCTGCCCACCTGCCCAGCTCAGTGTGGGGCTCCCAGCACCACCAGGAACCACAGCACTCACTGCTGGACCCCCAGAATCACACACCCGCAAACCTGGTTGGATGACAGGTCCTTTCCAGGGTCCTTTCTGGGGGTCAGCATGAGGAGGGCTCCAGCTCCTGTTCTGTGGGGCTCAGAGCCAGCCCAGCCCTCCAGGCTGCTCAGGATTGAGAATTCTCTTGGTTGTCACTGAGTTGTACCCACAGCAGCTGGGCTGGGTCCCTCCATGAGGACCCACTGGGGTTTTCCTGTGTGCATGGGGGGATCTCCTACCCATCCCCTCATGTGGGACACCATGTCCTGGGGATGCTCCCACACAAGACGCTCAGGTGTCTTCTACCAGTGTGGTTTTGGTAGCTTGATTTTGTAGCCCAATTTTACACAGAAATTCTACAGACCAATTTTGAACCCAAATTTTGTATAGAAACTTTATAGCCCAATTCTGTGCCCAGATGATTTCATAGCCCAATTTTGTAGCCCAATTTTATATAGAAACTCTATAGACCAATTTTGTCCCCAGATTTTGTAGCCCAATTTTATATAGAAATTTTATAGCCCAATTTCGTACCCCAGTTTTGTAGCCCAATTTTACATAGCAATTCTATAGCTCAATTCTGTACCCAGATTTTGTAGCCCAATTTTGTAGCCAAATTTTATATAGAAACTTTATAGACCAATTTTGTAGCCCAATTTTGTAGCCTAATTTTATACAGCAATTTTATAGCCTAATTCTGTACCCAGATTTTGTAGCCCAATTTTGTACCCATAGCCCAATTCTGTGCCCAGATGATTTCATAGCCCAATTTTGTAGCCCAATTTTATATAGAAACTCTATAGACCAATTTTGTCCCCAGATTTTGTAGCCCAATTTTATATAGAAATTTTATAGCCCAATTTCGTACCCCAATTTTGTAGCCCAATTTTACATAGCAATTCTATAGCCCAATTCTGTACCCAGATTTTGTAGCCCAGTTTCATATAACAGCTTTATAGCCCAATTTTGTACACAGATTTCATAGCCCGATTTTGTAGCCCAATTTTACATAGCAATTTTATAGCCCAATTCTGTACCCAGATTTCATAGCCCAATTTTACATAGAAATTTTATAGCCCAATTTTGTACCCAGATTTTGTAGCCAAATTTTATACAGCAATTTTATAGCCCAATTTTGTACCCAGATTTCGTGGCCCAATTTTGTAGCCCAGTCCATCACTCCTGCCCTGGCATTTATCCTGGTAGCTCCCTGCTTCATCCCCCAGCCCAAACCTGCAGGGCTTTCACCTCCCTGCTAACAAAGGCCACATCTTTGACCATTGAAGGCTCCAGCTGCTTGCCAGAGCCCTCACCCCCTGCACCCTGCCCTGGGGAGGTTTCCCTCTCTGCTCCATCAGCAGAGGCTTGGGGCACCCCTGCCCCAGGCTGGCACTCCTGGCCAGGGCTGGATCAGCCAAGCAGATGGGCTCAGATGGCACGGAAATCCTTGTCACATTTGCAGGACAGGATTCCC
This sequence comes from Geospiza fortis, assembly GCF_000277835.1. Taxonomy (NCBI): domain Eukaryota; kingdom Metazoa; phylum Chordata; class Aves; order Passeriformes; family Thraupidae; genus Geospiza; species Geospiza fortis. The sequence goes on along the minus strand of NW_005054499.1, from coordinate 1,030,921 downwards.
GTCAGCGTGGCTCCGTCTGGCTGGGCATGTTCTGCAGGCAGGGGAATGCTCAGCTGCTAATCCATGTAATCCTGCTCTAGGCTGGATTCGTTTTAAAAAATAAATAAATGGCTGAGAGCAGTTTGCGGAGCATCTGACTCAAGGGCTGCTGATGGTGAGAGGCAGAACCACAGGAGTCTTGTTTACATTGATTTCCATGGAATGGGCTGCTTGGATCAAGGAATTAAAGGACTGCAAGGCGAGGGTAAGCTGCAGATCAGGTGAGGGCATCCCAGCTGGCACATGGATGTGAGATCTGATTGCCACTTGCCTGGGCTTTAACCTGATTGCTGCACCATTTTCATGTTCACATCCACAGCCCAGGCATGCATACAAATGAAACAGACTGCTGGGCCAAATCTTGGAAGTTTTGGTCAAACAGAGCAACTATGGAATGAAACAGCCAAACCATATCCTGCACAGGAGCCTCCTGTTTGCCCCATGGTGCAGCAATGGGCATTCAGCAAATCTGAGCGCTGGAGCATCTCCCCAGCATGGCAGGAACTTGTGGAACATGTGGAAAGCAGCCATCTGGAGGTGTCAGGGAATGATTTCTCACCCTGGCAGCGTTGGACAAGCACTGGGGTGACCCAGGCAGCCACCTCAGAGGTGTCAGCTCCCTTCTCCTGGGGCAGGACCTGCTCTTGGCATGGTCTGGTTGGTGTCAGCCTGTTTCCCACCCCAGGATGACCTCGGGAAGGGCAGCACCCAGTCTGGCTGATCTGTGTTAAAGAAAATAATGCATCATCTCCAAAGCAACTTTGCTTTGCTCCCAGGAGAGAGGAGGCCGTGGTCGCCAGGAGGAGCCAGGGCCTGAAGGAACTTGTCCCCATCAGACACCTGCAGCTGAAAGCCAAGTTTCTGTGATGATCTCAGGGCCAGATTCACAGCAGCAGCAGACACACACACACCCCAGCCTGCTGAAACTGGCAGGAGGCAAGAGCCAAGAGCTCCTTGCGGAAATTCACCCGTGGCTGTGGCAGCCACAGATGATCTGGGTGCTCTGCCCTATCCCCACGTGCTCTGCCCCGTCTGCAGGTGCCCAGGTGCTTTCCCCTGTCTCCAGGCGCCCAGGTGCTCTGCCCTGTCTGCAGGTGCCCAGGTGCTTTCCCCTGTCTCCAGGTGCCCAGGTGCTCTGCCAGTGCCCAGTCCACCCATCCCCAGTGTGGGAAAAGCCTGACCCAGATTCAGGCCTCATTAGCAAGTCGAGTTGCTCATGAAAAGCAGGTTCTTGGTGCTGCCTGTGACCATGAGTAACTCCCCGTGGTTGCACAAGCCCTGCCTGTGCCATCTCGCTCCCCTTTCCACCCTGACGAAACCCAAAGCCCGGGCATCACCCCTGGCTGCTGCTGGCAGCTCCCCGTGGCATGTGGGTAATGCCAGACTGAAGACACCTG
>NW_005054499.1:1023004-1028934 GCF_000277835.1 Geospiza fortis | reverse complement strand
ATCTCCAGATTCTATCCGGGTAGGAATGCTTGGCTCCTCCCTCTGGGCTCACATCTCCCAATGGGATGCTGTAGTTCTTATCAGCCATGCAGGGACATTCAATGGCTGTTATCAGCAGGTGTCCCCTCCTGAGGGAGGTGTGAATGTGGTCACTCAGAGAGAGAGATAAGGCAAACTGCCCACTTGACAAAGGTAATCGGCCATACAGATGGTAATAGAAAAGATCTTGCATTGCAATCTTGGTTGTGGGGAAGGAGAGGAGAGCCTGGAGGAGGACAAGGCAGTGCCAGGGTGCCCATTGGTGCCTGGCACATGGGAGAAGTGTGGGGGGTGTAGGAGGATGGAGAACCTGCCCCGTTGGGAGTTTCCCCTGAGTCCTGGCCAAGTAAAATCTCACAGGAATCAGCCTTGTTGGTGCCAGAGCTGAGAACATCTCTGCTTGCTTTGGACACCCCTGACTGGCCTGCAAAGCAAAGAGCTGGCAGGAACAGGGTGTCCTGCTCAGATGGGGGAGAGGCAGCCCCAAGGGCAGGCTGGGGGGCACAGCACTGCCAGCCCCCTGTGTGTGTGTGCAGGGACTCTGCCAGCCTGCAGCCCCACACTTCACAGGGAAAAGCAAGGCACAATTCTTCCCAAGGATATTTCTGGGTTTCACATTCTCTGAACCTCAGAGAAAGGAAAAACAATTCTTACCATTTGCTGTGCTGTATTTGTGCCAAAGTAGAATGCAACATAGAGATTGTTCACCCACAGTGATTGTTCCACACAGTGACGGTGTTTGGGTTCCTTGGCCTGTCAAGGCCAGGTGTGTAGCCCCACATTTCTCTTCACAGAGAAAAGCAAGGCACAATTCTTCCCAAGAATATTCTTATCTCATTTGCTGTGCCTGTGTTTGTGCAAAAGTAGAATGCAATTGGGAGATTGTTCACCCACAGTGATTGTTCCACACAGTGATGGTGTTTTGGTTCCTTGGCCTGTCAGGGCCAGGTGTGTGTGTGTGTCAGGACTGTTGGGTGACAGTCACGAGATTCTGTGCAGTGTGTGCAGAGTTGAGTGCTTGGCAGATTCAGTTTAGATGTAATGTATCACAGTGTAATACAATACAGACTGATATAGTATAATAAAGTAATTAATTACCCTTCTGATATCAATGCACCCAGATGCATCATTCTCTCCCCTCATTGGGGTTCCCTGCAAATCCAATACCAGCCCCAGGCTGCTGAGCTGATGCCTCCTGCTTGTAAGACTGGCACAGACAGGTTCTTGTCCCTCATTAATGAAGAAGTCACTGGATTGCCACCAGGATCAGCAAATTGCATTAATTACTCACAGTGCACAGAGCCAGCAGCACAGAGGCCCAGGCCTCCCAGCCCCAGGGTGGCTCTGGCTGCTCCCTTGGAGCACTGAACTGCAGAATCACTGGGTGGATTGGGTTAGAAAGGATCTTAAAGCCCATCCTGCTCCAGCAGCCCACACATCTCCCTGCACTGCTATACCTAGGCCTTCTGAAGGCCCAGGAAGATGCTGGACATGCCCAGGGAGCCCTGGGTCACCACTGAGGGTGTAAGGGACGAGCAGAGTGATGCAGTCACACAGCAGGGAGGGAGTGTGGTAGCCCTGTGCTTGCTGGAGCATGTGGGAACCACCATGAGCATTCCTCTGAGGCCACCCAGGTCCTTCCCAAACAGTGGCATGTGGGGAAAGCTTGAAAGGCACTCAAGGGAAAGGATTTTTGCTGGGCCATCTTGCAGATGAAGTTTGGCAGAAGTGTCTTGTGGCAGGGGAGTGGCCAAGCACATCTTCCATCACTTTGTCCTTGCTGGACTGAGGCCTCATCACCTGTGGGAGGGATCAGAGCCCACAGCTGTGGGAGCACAGAGCACTGCTCCTGTCTCATGCAGAGCCACCTCACCACACACACAGAATACACTCAAAAAAAAAAAGAAAAAAAACAAAAAAAAACCAAAAAGAAACCAAAAAAAAACTCCAAAAACTGAGCCACAGGCACTCAGCAACTGCATCCTCAATACCAGAGTGTGCCCTGGAAAATGCACAGACACACAGCACTGATGTGGGAATGCTGGAGCTGATCCTCAGAGCAAGGTCTCACTCCTGAGACCCCAAAAACTGCAGGAACCTGCTGCCCCCACTCCCCACGAGGAGCAGGGGGAGGCAGCCCCCCTCTCGCTGCCTGCTGCCCGGTGGGACACCTTGCAAGAGAAACCTATTTCCTCTCACAGCAGTACCTGTCAGCTGCAAACCTTTCACTGCCTGGTGATTTAGCTTCTCTTCTGCTCCGAATTAGGGAATGAAAAGCAAAAGTTTTAATGTAATGGGAGCCAGCACAGTGGCCTTGCAAGTTGTTAAAATTTAAAAAGGCAACAATAAATCTGCTGAGCTAAGAAGAGCTCTCAATGAAAAAAGGGTAGATTTGTTTTCTCTTTATTATCTTGCAGGTGATTTTCAGGGCTCGCTGGTATTTTATTTCTTGTTAATTGTTCTCCTTTCTGAACTAAGGGCTCTGTTAACCCCCAGACCCCAAGCAGGCAGGAACACCTGGCAGCAAGGTGACAGTTAATTCCACACCTGCCTTCCCAGGGGAGGCTCACCCTGCTGCTGGCTCAGGTGCTGTTTCTCACCTTCCTCAGATCAAACAGAAATGTTCAAGGTCGCGTGTTCTCTCCTAGGGAGATCTCAGCACAGATCTTGGAGCTGTTCTTGAGCTGAACCCCAACCTCTCCTGCTGCTTCTGGGCTGTGGGGGCTGCTCAACTCCCCTGCTCCTCCCTTGGAGGGCTCTTGGAGCTCGGGGAGACTTGGTGTCTTGGTTTGGAAAGCCAGGTGTCTGCTAAGGAAGGCAGGAGCCTTCCCTGAAATGGAAAATGTAAACCCTCTCTACCCCTCTGAATTGCTATAAATTTTAAATTAAGGGGCTCTCAGGTAAAAATATGGGAGCAGGAAATAACAGTTCTTTAATAGGGAAGAAAATAAAATAAAAGGATAAAATAAACAATGCAGTGAACTGAACCAGCACTGGCAGAGTCAGAACCCAAGCTGACACCCTGTGGGTCAGGGTGCTGGCAGCAGTCCCATTGGAATTGTGGCTCAGCCCTCCTGCAGTGCCAGGGGTGGTTCTGCTGGAGCAGGGATCCTGGAGAAAGGTGCAGTCTCTGCCTCTGGAGATCCAGGGCAAGAGGCAGCTGCTGTTCCTCTGGGCAATCCAGTGCACCATGCAGGACATTCAATGGCTGTTATCAGCAGGTGTCCCCTCCCGAGGGAGGAGTGGGTGTGGTCACTCAGAGAGAGAGATAAGGCAAACTGCCCACTTGACAAAGATAATCCGCCATACAGATGGTAATTGAAAACAACTTGCATGTCAATCTTCAACACCTGGGCTCCTCCAGCCCTGCAGATCCTGGCTCTCCCTGCTGGGCCAAGCAGGGCTCAGCCTGAGACCAAGGTGGGGGTCTTGCTGTGGTGGGGGTCCTGTCTCAAATCCCATGCCACCCGCTCCTCTCCAGCCCTGCACGTGCTGGTTCCCCGAGCCAGGGAGGGGACAGCTGGTGGGAAGGGATTGGGGCTCTGGGATCTCACCCAAAGCTGCTGAGCAGCAGGAGGTGGGGAAGCAAGCTGGGAAAAGGCAGGAGGGGGATGCTGAAGGCTCATCTCCTTCTCCTCCTGGGAATATCCTGTTCATCCATTCATTTCCTGCTCCCTGGGAGCTGGCAGCCAGAGCTGGAGCAGAATGATCAGTATCAAAGAACACAGAGCAGCAGAGCCCAGAGAGCAGCTCCAGGTGTGCCCACCTCAACCCTGGGAGCCCCAGAGAGCTGCAGTGCAGAGGGTAAGAGGGAGGAAACAGGTTGGAAGGGTGATTGGGATGGACAAAATGGGTGTGAGGGGATTCACCACCTGCTTCAGAACCAAGGACACAGTTAAAGTTCACCAGAGGTTACAAAGCAGGTGAGAGATTACTCTGCAGGCTTCAGTCTGGATCAGTCAGGGGACAAAATTTGGTGTTTTATGGAGGAAATTTGTCTAAAAGGCCAAAGAAGGAAAAATTACATGAGTATGGGTGATTGCTCATGTAACAACACACGGATCAGCAGCTCTGGAATTTAGCATCCCTTATTTCAATTGTCCAGATGAAGAATGCTCACAACACTGCCCACAGTCAGCAGCTCCCCTTGGACAGCACTGAGGTAAAGTCTTCATCCACCTGGATATGTCCCTGTGAACCCCTGACATGCATCTCAATAACACCACGGCGGTTTAACCACAGCCCCAGGGATTTATGAGCACTGAATTTACCACACACACCAGGAGAAGCTGCTAGCAGTGCTGGGTCTCCAGTCCCAGGAGCCCCAAGCACCAGTCAGGAGCAGGTGGCTCTGAGCATGGGACATGTTTCCATCCCAAAGCTGATGCCTTAGGATTTTAGCTTTTATATTTTTCATGTATTTGTAACCCTGCAATTCTTTGGTGTAGAGCTCTAAGCTCCAAGATACAGTGCTAACTGCTGTTTTCCCATTTTGGTCAGTCATTCCCATCTAGGCCTGGGAATCAAGGACACCTCACTGTCTCAGGGCCTGAGAAAAGTAAATGAGAAAAGTGTGTTGGGGAGAGCAAGTTTGGGGTAAATTACTGCATTACAAGACATTTCTGCTGCCTGCCCAAGGCTGGATGTTACATAAAGGCCCTGGCAGTCCAAGCCTTCAGCCACATCCCAGCACAAGCTTCTGTGACCCCATGGCACATCCCAGCTCCTCTGTCAGCACCTCCACTGCTGGATCCTGCTAATCGCTGATCCCCATCCATGAGCATCCCCAGCTCCCCACAGCAGCTTCCAGGCAGCTCCTGTTACACTCACCTTTCATCTCTCCCTGTTCCTTTTTTTTCTGACCTGGGAAAAAAGTGACAACAAAAGCTGAATATTCCAGGGATTCCAGATTTTCCCTGAATTTTCCGGGGATTTACCTGATTCCACAAACGGAATCTTTTTAAGAAAGGCACCAAATGTTGCAACAGAATAAAAAGGTTTCATCCATGTTTTTTTACTCCAGGAGCACCAGTGGTTCAGGGATGAGGGGAGAGAGGAGGCCCAGGAGGTTTAGCTGGGACCAGCCCCCTCTCCATGTGCACATAATGGGATGGCACAAAGGCAAGTGAGCTAAAAATTAAAGCCTGGCAGATCCTGCCAGGAACGACTTGGAGGAGCAGCTTGCTAATGGTGTAAAAGCTGGTAATAAAAGCTTTTTCAAATACATCAGAAGCAAAGAGCCTGCCAAAAAGTCTGCAGGGCCAAGAGATGGTGAAGATGTAAGAGAAACACTCGGTGAGGAAAAGGTCACACAGATGAATGATCTGCATCATCGTTCGCAGGGGGAGCTGTGTGAGGTCCCAGTGCCAGAGCAGCTCTTTGGGGATGGGGATCTGGGAAGCATTTCAAACTGAACCATCCATCACAAGCAGCAGCCAATCACCAGAACCAGGTGGATTTAGCTCTGGAGGTCTGAGGGGCCCAGTGGTGAAAGCACTGAAGAACTGAGCTGTGGCGCCACAGGAGTGGGGAGGGCAGAGGTGGCACCTCCTGAGGAAGGCCAGGGAGGACACCCAGGCAGGCAGAGTCTCTGGTAACTGTTGATAATTGCTGCCCCGAGATGTGCAGGATGTCTCTGCTTCGGCCTGTGCAGCTGAAGAACGAGTCTGGACTCTTCAGTTTTTGGTCTTGAGGTTGTTTATTAATTCTTATCTGTAAAATTTTCTCTCTGCCCAACCGAGATCTGCTCAGCAGGGCAGCCACAGGCACTCTGACTGCCCCCGAGGTGGTGTTGTCCTTTTATCCTACAAACTATGTATAACATATTTACACTTAATTCCCAATACCTATCACCTATGTTAGACAGTGAGCTTCTACTCTAAACCAATCCC
>NW_005054499.1:1017504-1022994 GCF_000277835.1 Geospiza fortis | reverse complement strand
CCAAAAATCCTAAAATCTACATTTTCACCCTGTGATCATTTTATTATCACACTATTCAAACCTCTGTGGCTTTCAGGTCCTCATACAAAGCTGGCAACTTGCTCCAAGGGTCAAAATCAAATCCCCAGGTGCTCTGGGCTGTGTGCCAGGGTCTCCGAGCCCCCCGGTGGGGTCCCAGCAACTCTGGACCCCCAGAGGGATGCACTGAGTTCCGACAGCAGAGCAGGGCTGCCCTGTGCTGGTGGGGAGTGCAGCGTTTGGGGATTTGCATTATCAGTCTATCAGAGTGGGTTTTCAGCACACAAAGCTGGAAATCTGCGCCCAGCACTGCAGTGCTTGTGCTCCCATCACTCCCACCCGAGCCTCGTGCCTTGCTCACAGAGGAGGAGGAGGAGGAGGTGCTGCCAGCCCCTTCCCTCAGCCAGAGCAGCCTCTGCTCGAGCTGGTCATGACCCCTCAGCCCCTGGGGGGGTACAGGTGCCCTGCCTGAGGATGGGGTGAGCTGTGCCTTGGATGTGCTGCTCTCCCACTCCTCGTGGGGAAGCCTGGCTGGGCAGAGATCACAGAGCTGCTGGGGTGTGTAGGATGAACCCCAGGCAGGAGCTGGGGTTAATGCAGCTGCAGGTTAAATTCAGCACCAGTGAACACAAGGAATGCACACGGGAAGGAGCAAGGATACAAATGGAGCCCTTTGAGAGCCCCAAAAGCCAGGTGTCATCTCAGGGGGTTTTACTGCAAGTTGCACCATTTTCTTATAGAAACACAGAACCATAGAATTGTTTAGGTTGGAAGAGATGTCCAAGATCATCAGACCTAAATATTTCCCTAATGCTGATGACTGCACCGTTAAACCATGGCCCCAAGCACCACATCTCCACATCTTTCAGAATCCCTCCAGGGGTGGGGACTCCACCACTGCCTTGGGCAGCTGTGCCAGGGACTGACAGCCTTTTCAGTGAAGAAATTTTTTCCTAATATCCAACATAAACCTCCCCTGGCACAGCTTGAGGCCTTTAAATCTTGTCCCATCCCTGTTTCCTGGGATAGAGCCTGACATTCCCCAGCTAGACCCTCCTTTTATTGTAGAGAACAAGAAGGTTCCCCTGAGCTCCTCTTCTCCAGGCTTTGCTCTTCTCATGGCCAGAGATCTCAGAGGATGGTGAGAAGGGGAGGGATTGGAGTGCCAGGCTTGCAAGCAGAGCCCTGGGCTGGCTCCAAACCCTCTGGGTGTTTCCAGAGCTCAGATCATGCCTGAGGAATTCCCCACCTGAGGAACTGTGGGGCTGCTGTTGGGACAGCACAAATCCACCCCCAGCACTCTCTGGGCTCTGCTCCAGGCTGCACCCAAGCTCTTGGGGCAGGGCTTGAATGTCTCAGTGCCCTTTGAAAAGGCTAAAGAACAAAGAACTCAAGTGCTCTGTTAATTCACTCATCAGCTCTGTGCCTCCAGTGCGACAGGAGATGCTGGACATGCCCCCACAGCTGCAGACCCTCACTGTGGGCAGATGTTTGCTCTCTCTGGGCTTGGCATGACCTGCAAGAACACAGCCATGGGTTCCCAGACTGCAAGGCAAGATGTGTTCTATTGTATTCTATTTGCCATCTACATGGCAGTTGGCTTCTGTTCAGTGGGCAGTTTGCCTTATCTCTTCCACACCCACTCCTCCCTCCAGGGAGACACCTGCTGATAACAGCCATTGAATGTCCCTGCATGGCTGATAAGAACTACAGCATCCCATTGGGAGATGGGAGCCCAGAGGGAGGAGCCAAGCATTCCTACCCGGATAGAATCTGGAGATTCTGGAACACCAGCACGGCTCCTGCACTGGATTGCCCAGAGGAACAGCAGCTGCCTCTTGCCCTGGATCTCCAGAGGCAGAGACTGCACCTTTCTCCAGGATCCCTGCTCCAGCAGAACCACCCCTGGCACTGCAGGAGGGCTGAGCCACAATTCCAATGGGACTGCTGCCAGCACCCTGACCCACAGGGTGTCAGCTTGGGTTCTGACTCTGCCAGTGTTGGTTTAGTTCACTGCATTGCTGATTTTATCCTTTTATTTTCTTCCCTATTAAAGGGGCCTGGGGGTGAGGATGGATCCCTGCAGACGGACCTGGGATGGGGACCTGCTCATGGATGAATCCCTGCAGATCTGCTCGGAAGGGTGAGAAAGTGGTGAGGAAGGGTAGAAAGGGTAGAGGAGGTCGAGAAAGGGGAGAAGAGGGTGAGAAAGGGGTGAGGAAGGGATGAGGAGGGTGAGAAAGGGTAGAGGAGGGTGAAGAAGGGGTGAGGAAGGGGTGAAGAGGGTGGGAAAGGGTAGAGGAAGGGTGAGAAAGGGGTGAGGAAGGGTAGAAAGGGTAGAGGAGGGTGAGGAAGAGGTGAGGAAGGGTAGAAAGGGATGAGGAGCTTGAGGAAGGAGTGAGGAGGGTGAGGAAGGGGTGAGGAGGGTGAGAAGAGCCCCCGGGCAGCCCAGGGGCAGCGCAGCTGTCTGGAAGCAGAGCGTGGAGCAGGGATGCAGCTCAGAGAGCAGAGCCCTGGGCCCAGGCTGCTGTGCCAAGTCCCTGAGCTGAAGGATGGAGAGCTGTGCTGCGAGGCGCCAGTGCAAACCACAAGAAAGCCAGGCTGGGCTTCTTTGTAGCACTCCAAGCTTGACAATTAATGCGTGCAAGCCACTGAATTATAGGCTGGAGACACTGGGAGCCCAAATGGCAGCTAACGAGTGCTGTTGATTGGCTTTCCGGAGGCCATGGAGACACAGACACTTATTCTTAGAGACATGGGTCCCACAGGGAGCTCAGCAGACACAGGAGCCTCTCTGCAGCACTCACACCCTCCCTGTCCTGTGTCCCTGTGTCCCCTCACTGGGGAGTGGGGCAGGGATGCAGGGAAAGGGGGCACTGAGGCCTCACCCACCTGTTTGTTCAGCCCCAAACATCCCAAATAACTTTACTTGCTCTTTCTGTGCCATGTGCCTCCACTCTGGAGGGCAAAAGTTGCCCTTGGGTGGTGATGCCTTAGGATTTTAGCTTTTATATTTTTCATCTATTTGTAATCCTGCAGTTCTTTAGTGTATAACTCCAAACTCCACACGCGGTGTGAGCAGCTGCTTTCCCATTTTGGGCAGACACAACAATTCTTCTCCAGGCCTGACAATCAAGGACACCTCACTGCCTCAGCCCCTAAGAAATTTAAATGAGAAAAGTGAGCTGGGGGGAGCAAATCTGGGGTAAATGACTTCATTTCCTGAAGCTATAATTGGAATATGAACCCCCAATATGCAAATGGCCCAAACTTATAAAAGCATGAAAACCTGTGAGTCCATTCTTTGGGTGCAGCCCCAGGGGGGCTTTGTCTGCCTGAAATGTCCCTGAAGGCCCTTCAGTAAATAAACTGCTTTTTATGGCCAGAATTTACCTGGCCTGTGCTTTAATGTAGTCCCCAAAAGGCTTCAGAGGGATGGGTGTGAGGGCAGCAGGTGCCAGTGCCCTGAGGGCTGGGCAGAGCGCACAGGATGCTCTTGGACCTGCAGGGCAGGTAGGGAGCACAAGGAGGGGCAGCTGAGCTCCCTTAAGGCAGGTCAGTGTTGCAGAAAAAAAAAAAAACCCAGAGTGTGAAGGAATGCCAGGAAAGCCTCCCATCCCCGGTGCTGTGCCCTCCCTCACATATCTGTGCTTGCAGACACAGCAGCGCTTTACAGTCAGTGCATGATTCCTGTCACACTCCCAATTAATTGCTGAAGTATTTGAATGCTGGGTTTTCTCTCCATCTCACCAGAACAGAGGCCGTGTGCTGCTGTCCTTCCTCTCCTCCCCACGCTGGATTTTCCCTCCCTGATTATTTCTGTGCTGATGCTCTCCAGGCAGCAGGCAGGCATGAGCCTGGCACTTCCCACAGCAGGGCAGTCAGCTCCAGCCCTGACTGGAGCAGCCAAGGGCAACCAGCTGGAAAATCACTCCTGGCTCAGGCACCACTGCTTCAAGGTCAAGGCAGCTCTGCCCACGTCAGGCTGTGGCTCTGGGGTGGCTGCATCCCCTCAGGGCACGTCTGGGGAGCACAGGATGGACTGGCTCAAACACTGGAGCAGAGCAGAGCAGGGCTGGACAGCCCAGGGCGCTCCAGGGGTGTTGGGGAGGATGAAAGTTTGACAAGGAAGTCTCACAGATATGTGTGCTTGGCAGAAAGATTTTTTTTTTAATGTGGAATATGAAGAAGGAATAGAAATGAAAGCAAGTTTTGGTATAGAAGAAAAGAATTGCTGGGCAAGTCTTGCTGGATAACCAAGGAGGCAAAGGGGGTGTTAGTTAGAAGGGGTTTTTATGCTTAGAGCAAAGAATAAACCCACCCCAAACAAGAAGATGTTTTTACCAAGCAGAAAGATAGCACAGGCAAACAAGCCTGCCAATGTTGCAAGTAGAAAAAAGGTCTCAGAATTTTCCACTGCAAGAAGACTGAAACCCAACTTCTAGCTTAAACTGTAATGTACTGACTTTTAGTGATTGGAGAACAGTAACATGAATATGGTAATTATAGTAGTTATGATAGGCTATAGATAAAAGTTAAGGTATAGATTGGTTCTACTGTATTAAGATGCTCAGCAAAGTATATAATGTATTTGTAACCAAAAGAAAAGTCTATAATGCACTGTAACCAAACCCAAAGGGTGTCCAGGCCTGCCTGCAGCAGGAGCTGACAGCTGTCGGCACAGCTCTGTCACCCACAGCCCTGGACTGCTGTAGCCTCTTGGATGTGATAAACTGCATTGGGAAGAGCTGCCTGGAGTCCCACAGCTCTCATTCAGGCTCTTTCTGAGGGACTTCCTGCAGTGTCTGAGAGACACAGCTGGGACTCTCACCAAGGCACCCGTGGAGAGGAATGAATGTGGTTTTAGGGCAGGATTTATTTGCCAGTGCAGAAAAGCAAAGGCCCAGATCTCACCACTGAAATGCATGACTGGACAGCTGAGAATGGCCCCAAATTGGAGGCTCCAACTCTCAGTGCTCACAGCACAGAGAGGTTTGGTCAGGGCTGAAAAGGCTGATTTCTGAGGCTGTCATCAGCTTTTTGGGGCAAGCAGGATCTTTGTGCTTTGGAAGGCGAGCGATGGATCTGTGTCCCTTGTGCCACTCCACCCTGTGCCCCAAGTGTCCCTCAGCCCCTGCTCAGGCACTGCTGGACACAGATTCTGGCCCAGACCTCAGATCCTTCCTTGCCTGGCTCTAGATCAAAGTTTCCAACTTTGCAGTTACCATTTAAAAAGAAGAGAATAGCACTGAGACGTCTGAAAGTGCAAGGAGGTTTTTAGTGTTGTTTTGTTTTGTTGTTTGGTTCAGGGTTTCATATAATTTATATTTATATAAATTTATATAATTGAATATAATAAAATATATAATATATAAATATATTTCTATATTATATAATACATAATATAAAATATATAAATATAAAAATGTAAATATAACATTATATAATTATAAATGTAAGTAAAACATCTCT
>NW_005054499.1:1010185-1017393 GCF_000277835.1 Geospiza fortis | reverse complement strand
ATATTCTATATTCTATATTCTCTATTCTATATTCTATATTATATATTATATAGTATATATATTTATATTCTATATTATATATTATATATTATATATTTATATTATATAATATATAAGTATAAAATTATATTATTTATATAATTAAATAATGGAAATTCATGTCTTCATTTCCCTTCAGCAGCTCTGTGTCTCTCCTTTGGACACTTTTTAATAGTTCCAAGTCCTTCTCATATTATGACACCCAAAAGTGCCCCCAGCACTGGAGGTAAGAGAGCAGCACCTCCCAAAGCAGGAAGGTCCTTCACCCCCCAGTGAAGAACCTGTTGAATGGCGAGTGATGGATTTGATGCCCTGCTCCTGGGGATCCCTCCCTGCTCTGTGTTGCCACCCTTGGGTTGTGTCACCACTGCCTGTCACCAGCCAATCACACAACAAAGGCAGCACTGAGATTCCCACAGTGCTGCTGGGGATGGAGGCTCCAAGGCAGGAGCTTCCCAAAAAGCCTTTGCTGCTTTCCCAGCACTGCCCACCCAGGAGACTGCAGGGCCACCTTCCCCAGGTGCCTCTGAGAACAGCACTTTTATCCCAAGAAATCTGCCACAATTCCCCCTCATCAAAAATCCATCATTTCACCAACACCCCCATGGATGTGATTTTCTTTAATTTTCCATTGTTGTTGTTTCCTTTTTCCTCTGCCCATTTTCAGGGTGTTTTAGCTGATTGCTATTTTCCACATCCTTTTGTCAGACCCTGGTTACCACAGGATGAAGGGCATCAGCCTTGATCCTTGGGGTTTTTTTTTTGTAATTTTCCCTTTGCTAATGTCCAATTTTGCAAACTTCTCCACATTAGAAAAGTGGTAAAAAGTACTGCAAAGAATGAAGATGAAAAGCTAAAATAAACGCAGAGTCCTTGGCAAATTTGGACATCCCACTTTTGGGGTTACCAGTGGTGAAATGAAAGAAATGGGAAAGGTGGGAAGGAGGATGAACAGCCCAAATCTCCACCATGTCATGGCTGGTTTAATCAAATAATTAAAAGACATTCTTCCTGCTGGGGAAAGAACATAAACCACAGACATTTGGGGCATTTCTTCCCCAGTGCTATTGCTTTCTCCTCAATAAATTTCACCCCTGAGTGAGCTCGGTGCTGCCAGGTTCTGGCAGCTGTCTCTGAACATCCCAGAGGCTGCGCTGCTCTGCCCAGGGCAGTGATTTGGGGAGGAGAGCTGCAAGAGTGGAGCAGAACAAGGGCTGGAGCACCTGACCTTTAAAGGCCCTTCCAGCCCAAGCTGTTCTGAGGCTCTGTGGAGGCACAGAGGGGGCAGGAGGGCACAGAGCCATCCCAAAGCCTGTCCCTGTGCTGACAGCGGTGGGGAAGTGTTTGTGGGGCAAAGCCACAGCCCCCAGCCCCACAGCAGCACTTAGAGACAGTCCTGAGACTGATGGAAAACCAGGAAAACCTTGGCTGGTGTGATGCATTAGGATTTTAGCTTTTCTGTTTTTCAGACCCTGTACTACTTTAGGATATTACTCTAAAACTCCATGTCCTGTCAGCTGCTGTTCTCCCCTTTTATTCAGACAAAACAATTCCTCTCTAGGCCTGAAACACAAGGACACCCTACAGCCTCAGGCTCCAAAAAATATAAATAAAAAGGAATTGGGGGGAGCAAACTGGGGGTTTGCTGAAGGTGTAGTTGGACAATTAACCCCTGATATGTAAATGGACCAAATTTATAATTGTCTGAAAAACTGTTGCCCATCGTCCATCTTGGGTGCAGCCTCTGGGAGGTTTTGGCTGCCCAAGGTGTGTTTGTTGAAGACTTTCAATAAAAGGTCTTTAATAAAAACCCTTTAATAAACCCTTTAATAGAAACACACTTTATTCTCTTAATCTTGTCCATCCCCTGTTCTAGGGAGCCCCTCCAGGCATGAGGTGGAGAAGGGAAGAGCAGAAGGGAAGAGCAGAGGTGGCTGTGGCAAACACCAAACCCAGCCATGCAGGCCCTTCCCTGTCGCCCTCAGAGGCTGCTCAGCTCCAAGGCATCTCACGAGGTGGCCCTGGGGACAGGATCCCTTTTTTGTACCTTTCTGTGCCCATCCAGTCCCAATCCAGCCCTTTGTCTCCATTTCCATCACGATAGAGAGGTTGTCCCCACCTCCTCCTCGACCAACACCATCCCATCTGCAGGTGGACTCCCCTCCTGCTCCCCGTCTGGAACGTTCATCCCAAAAGCCAAGTTTCCAAACTGCTTTGAGACATGATGAGATTATTTCAGCTCCCTGGAAGAGTTACAGGGACACTTCTTTGGCACAGGGTCAGGGCTGAGAATCTCTGGATTCAGCAACGTGGACAAAGCAGGAAGATCCCAGGGGGTATAAATCAGACAGGAGGGTTATTTCTGAGGGGATGTAATACAGCCATCCTGACGTTACAGTAATTCTTGGGATAGGCTCACTGAAAGGAGTTCAGGAATTTGAAGTATGGGTGATGAGAAATTATTTTGGAACCAGCATATTCACTTTATTGAGAATAGTGGTAAGGTGCCCATAAATCTTTCTAGGAGCATTTCAGGTACTTTTATGACTCTTGCATGGGATTTATTGCACATTTTCAGAAAAAAAAATAATTTAAAAGGACATTGCCAAGCAGTTTTTATAGCTTTTATTTATTTTTTAATCTCCATTGTTCACAGAGCCCTCCTCAGTGCTGGGAAATGCAATTCTGCCCTGTTACATCTCCCAGACAAGGAATTTTGCTTTCTCTCTGCAATGCTGAGCAGGGATGGAGCTGGAGTGTCTTGGGCTGTAACTGGGCTGGGGTGCTGGGGTGAGTGTCCCTCCTGCAGAGCTCCAGGAGCACAGGACCTGCTGCAGTGGGACAGGCAGATTTTAGGGCATCCAGTGTGGTGGATGTCACTGTGGGAGGGTAACAGAGGGCTTTATTGTTTTATTTTAAAGCCCATTTTTTATTTTAAAGCTCATTTTTTATTTTAAAGCCCATTTGTGTGGAGAGATCCCATGCAGCCCTGGCATATCCCAAAGGCTGCCTTGGAAAACGGAGCAGAGGAGGAATGCTGGGGAATGATCCCCATATCCTGGGCAGGAGAGAGTTTGTTTTATCTGATTCCATCAGGAGCACCTTTTATCAGCCATGGAATGGAAGGGACCCCAAGGATCATCCAGTGGAGCCCCAAACCCTGCCCAGAGCCCCCAGCAACCCCACCCTGGCCATCTCTGCAGCGCTGCCCAAATTTCTCCCCCATCCTTCATCTCCCCCATCCCTCACTCTCACACAATCATGGAATGTGCTGAGCTGGAAGGGACCCACAGGGATGATCAATGCCAAAGCCAAACCCTGCCCAGAGCCCCCAGCAAGCCCAGCCTGGGCATCCCTGGAGCTCTGTCAGCCTCGGGGCCGTGCCCATTCCCTGGGCAGCCTGGGCAGTGCCAGCACCCTCTGGGGGAAGAACCTTGCCCTGAGCTCCAGCCTGAGCTGCCCTGGCCCAGCTCCAGCCGTGCCCTGGCTGCTGTCCCTGGCCCAGAGCAGAGATGGGAGCTGCCCCTCGGGAGGAGCTGCAGATCCCTGAGCTCTGCCCTCAGTGTGCCCTGATCCAGCTGCACACACCAAGAGCCCTCAGCTGCTCCTCCTGTGGCCCCTCCTGACCTTTCACCATCTCCTTGTCCCTCCTTTGGACACTCTCTAGCAGTTTCATGCCCAGGCTGGATGTTCCCCCTCTCCACTGGAGATGTTTTCCAAATCTGCAGCACTTCTGGCCAGAAGTGCAGCCCTGGAGTTTTGGCTCCTGCAGCCTCCTTTGGACAGCCTGA
Organism: Geospiza fortis; assembly: GCF_000277835.1. Classification (NCBI taxonomy): domain Eukaryota; kingdom Metazoa; phylum Chordata; class Aves; order Passeriformes; family Thraupidae; genus Geospiza; species Geospiza fortis. Next base: position 1,013,563 of record NW_005054499.1, on the reverse strand, counting down.
GTTTGCTTAGCCTTCCCTGGCCTTCCTGTTCCTGATTGAAATGCTGCTCTTGAGGCCAGGCACGTTGTGCTGGTGTCTCCTGTGCTGCTCCCGTGTCACAGGGACACAGGACATGTGTGTGACACGTGCCAGTGTCACACCCCAAGGGCTGGCAGGGAGGGACTGGCAGTGTTGGCACTGCTGCTGGGCTGTGGGCGGGGGGAAGGAGCTGCAGCAGGGGCTGCATCCCTCCTGGCAGGGAGCAGAGGTGCTGGGGGCAGAGGATGGAGTGGGAGGATGGGTCAGAAATCACTGTGAGGATGGGTCAGAAATCGCTGGAAGGATGGGTCAGAAATCACTGGGAGGATGGATCAGAAATCGCTGGGAGGATGGGTCAGGAATCACTGGGAGGATGGGTCAGAAATCACTGGGAGGATGGGTCAGAAATCGCTGGGAGGATGGGTCAGAAATCACTGGGAGGATGGGTCAGGAATCACTGGGAGGATGGGTCAGGAATCACTGGGAGGATGGGTCAGGAATCACTGGGAGGATGGGTCAGAAATCGTTGCTCCTGACTCCTCACAGACTCCGAGAGCCTCTTCCAGCAACTCCTTCCCAGCAGGGCTCCCTGGGGGCTCTGCAAGGAGGAAAAAGTTAAACACATTCATCAAGCAGGTCTGGCTCCTTTCCCCTTTCTTCGTCATCATCACCGACCCCTCCACTTCTGTGGGCTTTTCCTTCATTCTCTCTCCCATAAAATGCTTTTCATTTGGTGGCTGTTGTTCCTTTAAATACTTATGAAAGCTCATAAAACTAGGTGGAAACAAGCAGCCGTTTTCTTCTTAGAAAGAAGCTTCTGCCAGCAAAGCAGAAAAAAAAAATCTTGCTTGAGTGATGCAGAGAAAAGTAAGGAATAAAGGAAGGCAGGAAGCAAGCAGGGACACAGGCAAGGAAGGTTGATTTTCACATGTCCAGAACAATTGCTTTGCCAAAGACTGTGACCATGACCATCAGCATTTTCCAGCCTTGTTCCAGAGAGCCCATGAAATCTAAATGACAAAAATGGGCTCTTCCTCCTTCAGCTGTCAATTCCTGGAGATGTCAGATGCTCTGAGCAGAAAAGCCCAAGGTGGAAACCACCTCTCCTGTGGCCAGGACCCTTCTCCTACCAACTGCTGCAAGCTGAGGGGTCAGGATGGAGCAGGAGCTGCGGAGCCCAGACCTGCAGCCCCAGGGGAGCCACCCTCCTGCCACACTGCCTTCTGCAGCAGCTGGGTGCAGGAGGCTGAAGCTGCTCCCAGCCTCACCTGCAGCTCTCCAAAGGAGATGCTTTGGTCAGGTTTGCTCCTTGATAGGCATTGCTTGGGATGTGTCTTCTCAGCAAAGGCCCTCAGGGACTGTGCATCAAATAAATGGATTGCACTATGAAGACACTCAAGCCCAGCCCCTCGATTTCTCCTCTGCCAGGGCAGCAGCTCCTCAGAGAGGGCAGGCTGGTGGCTCTCGAGCTGCAGGTGTTCCACCCACCTGTGCTGATGTGGAGAAGTGACCCTGACTCATTGGCCTTGCCTGTGGTTTTCCTCTCTTGCTCAAACCCTCCTGACACGAGATCCCAGGAGCTGGTGGTATCAATTTCCCAATCGAGGGAGGTCTCCTTGTGAAGTAAAATCACAGCAGCTAAAAAGCTTCCTCTGCAGGTTCATGAGTTTGTTTATTTCTGTTGCCTTTTATCTAGTAACTGATCTATTTTCTTGCATTTTCCACAGTGTCATTGGAAGCTGAAGCTCACAGTGGGCTCAGCAATTAGTGGTAGCACAGAAATATAAGGCAAAAACAAGTATTGCTAATGAGCTGACACATTAAACAATGAGTCACACTTCCATAAGGAGCCCAAATCGAGTTATAACCCTAAATAAACAAGCTGTGAGAAACAGTTTACAAAATATGAATGTGTTACTTATTTAACTGCTGTTGAGAAGCTGTGATCTGAACCCTGAGATGTATTTAAATATCTGAGACAAATCCTCAGCGAGTGCTTTGTCAGACTGCTGGGGGCTGCATGGGATGGAAGGAGCCCTCAGCAGGATGAGGGGACCAGCAACACACGGCCTTGGGATTGTGTCCTGCCCCCTGTGTCCTTCCACATCTCTGTGTGGAGCAGGCCGGGGCTGTCCCACACCAGGGGATGGAGGCAGCAAAGGCTGGGAGCCAAGAGAGGCTGCAAATCACAGAATCACAGAATCACTGGGTTGGAAGAGACCTTTGAGGTCATCAAGTCCAACCCATGCCCTAAACACCTTCACTAAACCATGGCACCAAGTGAGGTACCAACATCAGGAATGTTCCTCCTCTCACAGGGGTCTCAGGGCAATGCCAGTGTCTGGTTTGGAAAGCCAGGTGTCTGCTAAGGAAGGCAGGAGCCTCCCCTGAAATGGAGAATGTAAACCCTCCCCACCCCTCCAAATTGCTATAAATTTTAAATTAAGGGGCTCTCAGGTAAAAAATATGGGAGCAGGAAATAACAGTTCTTTAATAGGGAAGAAAATAAAAGGATAAAATAAACACTGCAGTGAACTAAACCAGCACTGGCAGAGTCAGAACCCAAGCTGACACCCTGTGGGTCAGGGTGCTGGCAGCAGTCCCATTGGAATTGTGGCTCAGCCCTCCTGCAGTGCCAGGGGTGGTTCTGCTGGAGCAGGGATCCTGGAGAAAGGTCCCTCTGGGCTCACATCTCCCAGTGGGATGCTGTAGCTCTTATCAGCCATGCAGGGACATTCAATGGCTGTTATCAGCAGGGGTCTCCCCAGAGGGAGGAGTGGGTGTGATCACTCAGAGAGAGAGATAAGGCAAACTGCCCACTTGACAAAAAATAACCTGCCATACAGATGGTAATAGAAAATATCTTGCCTTGCAATCTGGAACAGCCAGAAATTTGGGAATTCTCAGCCTCCTGACTTCCCAGGCTTCTGTCTGCCCATGCCACCAGGGCCAGCTGTGGGGTTTGTGGCAGCCTCAGCTCAGCAGGCTCCAGCTCCTTGCTTTATCTGATTCCATCACGACCACCTTTTATCAGCCACAGAATCACAGAATATCCGAATATCTGAGTATCTGAGCTCCAGGAGGAGCTCAGACCTGTGGCCACATCTCTGCTCCTTCCCAGCCCCTCCTGGTGTCCATCCCATCCTTCCATCCCTCTTCTCATGCTCTCCATCCCCTCACACTCTCCACTCCTGGCAGACAGGGACAGCCCTCAAAGCACAAGTGGCACAAGGACTGGGGCGAGCAAAGTGAAGAGGTTTTAGAGGTCTATTAGGAACAGCAGAAAGCCCAGCAAAGGCAAAGGGTGCTGCTCCACAGAGATGGTGAAATTGCTCATAACGAGGCAGGAGAGGCAGACGT
>NW_005054499.1:989785-1010175 GCF_000277835.1 Geospiza fortis | reverse complement strand
ATTCCTGCTCCCTGTGGCTGGGAGGAAGCACTTCCAACAGGCAAGGACAATGAAGGGCTCTTCAGGCTCTTGGTACCTAAGGAGAATGTCAAACAACATCTACATGGGACAAACATTTTCAAATAACCCTAAAAATAATAGTAATCTCAATCATCAGCCTAATTTCACGTGTCAAGAGTCTGAAAAGAGCTGGATGAGGGTTTCTGCAGCCTTGCACAGTCAGTGCTAAATGATTTTGTGACCACAGAAATGAGGTGCAGGTCTAGAGCTCAGAGCCCACAAGCACCACAAGAGCCCAGAGGAGGTTCCTGAGCTGCAGGAGTGATGAGTTACTGAGATTGCTGTGAACTGCCTGAGTGGATGCCTGTGTCCCCTGGCCAGCCACCATTCCTCCACAGCTACCTTCAGACCTGATGCTGGATTTGGGGTTTTACACCCTGCAGACAACTGGCAGAGCTCCCTGGGGAATGCCCAGAGGGGATGTGCAGACAGCTCCAGCTGGGCTGGGACTGTTTGTCCCAACCCTCCCAAGGTTGCTGAGTTCATCCCAGCTGTGGCCGTGGGATGGTCCAAGAGGGGAGGAGGTGATGGGAGCTGGGCCCAGGCTTTCCAGTGAGGGGGGAAAAGGGTGAGGAGCAGTGCCAGCCACCAGAGAAGCATCTCATCCAGCTCTGGGGGCTTCCTCTCTGCACCCTGTGGTGGCCCATGCTGATCCAGGTAAGGGTGATGGGGCACCAAACCCCTGAGGCTGTGGAATGGGCAGAGGACAGACCCTTTCTCCTGCCAGAGAAGCCCCAGGAGCTCCAAGGCAAGGGGCTCAGAGCCCCATGGTGGGTGCTTGGCCCCCTCCCCACCTTGGACAGGGCAGGGAGAAACTCCTGGGATGGATCCAGATGGAGCAGCCCTGGGAGAAGGATTTGGGGGTGGTGGTGGGTGAAAATGGACACGACCAGCCAGGATTTCTCACTCAGCAATGAATGATTTCTGAGACCTGCAAATCCTTCTGCTGGATGTTAGGAGCAGCTCTAACCCCCTGCCAGTTTGGGAACGTTTGGTGTGGGGCTCAGCGGGGGTTGGACACAGCAGGACAGGCTGGGGACATAGGGCAGGCACAGGACAGCAACTCCAGGTCCTGGAAGGGTTAATGTCAGATAAATCCCTTTTCTGACCCAGAGATGGGGCAACTGAGAGAGGAGTTTTAAAAACTTTTATTCCATTTTCATTCTCATGAGAAGGGTGAGACAATACAGATGTTATAGTTCACATTATCACAATCAGAAGCCAATTATTTCCTAATTGCAAAACACTGTAAGTGTTCCTTGGCCTATCAGCTTTAGCCACACCATGCTGTGGATGCACAGGTAAAACTGGGAATATTGGAAACTCCAGGCTGTGGACAGCCATGGGAATCTCTCAGGTTTAACAAGGCCAAGTCTGGTGCTGCCCCTGAGAGCTGGAGGGGCAGGGATGGAGCTGCAGGGGCAGGGATGGAGCTGCAGGGGCTGGGATGGAGATGGAGGGGCTGGGATGGAGATGGAGGGTCAGGATGGAGCTGCACCTTGCCTCCCCTCTCCCACAAGTTGCCCAGGGAACCCCAAGACCCCTCCTGCCCCTGAGCCCAGCCCTGTTCCAGGGCAGGAGGGGCTCCAGGGCAGCAAGCAGCCAGGGGCAGCATCAGGGCAGGGAGCAGCTCCCAGCATCCCAGCCCTGCGTGTTTTTATCTCTTTTCCCAACTTTCCTGTTTCCCAGCTCTTTCCCCTCAGGGCAACTTCCTCTTCTGGGGAGGTGTGAGGGCAGCAGCTGCCAGCCCCACCCCACAAACCACCCTCCATCCCTGAGCAAAGGGCCCCGAGCTCCCAGCACACCCCCGGTAATCACCTCAGCACACACCTTGGCTTTAAGCACACGGTTAGGAACAGATCAGTGTGAGACATCTCCTTAAGCCTCACCTGGGAACCGCTGCCATCACCCAGCCCAAGATGATTTACTCTGATCTGCACTATTGATTTTATGGTGGGAAATGTGGTGATACCTAGAGAGAGAGAGTGAGACAGAGATTTGACTTATGTGAGCATGTGGAGAAGGCTCCAGCCCTCAGCACAGAGCCTGCCTTTTCTGCATCTGTACCAGAATTATTTGTAGTGTTTTATGCACCCATCTGCTCCCTGCATGCTCTCTATAAATCTCCCTGGCTCTCTCACACACACACATGTTTGCTTTCCATGTAGATTACTTATGATGAGAGTCTAATTAGACCCGGGGAAGCCTGCCTACAGAGCGAGCCTGGGGAGAGCTTAATTAAAGTCAATGGAGAAAATTATAGGGGAAAAAAAAATTAGGGCAGCAAGGAAAAAATATCAAGAAAGAAACCAAGGGGGAAAAAAAAAAAGAAGCAGGGAAGCAACAGCACCAGGGAGGGAGTGTGTGAGGCTGCCAGGCTTCTGGGAAAGCCACCCTGAGCAGCAGCAGGGTCAGGGGCAGGACGTGGTGCTGGGGTCTGGAGAGCTTGGGGGTGTTTGTGGGGCCTTGGTGAGCAGGGGTGCCCAGCTCTGGCTCCTCTCTGCGTCCATCCCCAGGGCCCCACTGTCATTCTCACACAGGAATTTGTGGGAGGTGAGTGCTGGAGAGCCCGGCCTGGGAGGGCAGCAGGGGTTTCAGGGATTTCAGAGGGCAGGACACTGCTCTCCCCCAGCACTGTGGAGCCCAGGGACACCTGGCATCTCTTTTAGAAAGTCTTGATTTAAAGACCACAAATGATGGAGAATCCACCACATCTCTTAGCAAATTGCTCCAATAGTTAATTATACTCCCTGCTTAAAAGATGCATCTTATTTCCAATTTAGGTTTTTCTAGCTTCAGCTTCCAGCCAATGAATCTCATTACATTTTTTATCTGCTAGATTAAAAACCCCTCCATTATCAGGAATCTCCTCCCTCCATAAGTATTTATAGACTATGATCAAGTTGCCTCTTAACCTCTCCTTGATAAAATAAATAAACTGAGCCTCTCCATCTCTCCCAGCCAGCCAGGCCATGCACAATTCCACCCATTCCCGCTTTCCCCTGAGCCCTGCACCATCCTGGGCCAAATTCCTGTGGCTGGGCAGGTGAGGGGGGCTGTCCTGGGCTGGGACATGTGGCAGAGCAAGGGTTTGGTGTGGGGGAGATGCACTCTGTGCTCAGGGTGGTGTCAGCACCGAGGAGATCCCACAGGGGAGACAGGAGTGGGGAGATGCAGCCCCACACTTCTCCTCACAGGGAAAAGCAAGGCACAATTCTTCCCAAGGATATTTCTGGGTTTCACATTCTCTGAACCTCAGAGAAAGAAAAAACAATTCTTATCATTGGCTGTGTTTGTACAAAAGCAGAATGCAACGTGGAGATTGTTCCACACAGTGACGGTGTTTTGGTTCCTTGGCCTGTCAGGCCCAGGTGTGTAGCCCCACATTTCTCTTCACAGAGAAAAGCAAGGCACAATTCTTCCCAAGAATATTCTTATCTCATTTGCTGTGCCTGTGTTTGTGCCAAAGTGGAAGGTAATATGGAGATTGTTCACCCACAGTGATGGTGTTTTTGTTCCTTGGCCTCTCAGGGCCATGTGTGTGTGTGAGTTGGGACTGTTGGGTGACAGTCACGAGATTCTGTGCAGTGTGTGCAGAGTTGAGTGCTTGGCAGATTCAGTTTAGATGTAATGTCATATAGTTTAATATAGTATAGCATAAATAGTATAATAAAGTAATTAATTAGCCTTCTGATAAGATGGAGTCCTCATCATTCTCTCCCCTTGTTGGGGGTTCCCAGTGAATACTACAGGGAGGAGCAGTTGGGAATTGTGGGGTCATTGGGGTTGGGAAAGGCCTCCAGGAATGACAAGTCCAGCTGGATCCCACCGTGCCACTGAGCCATGTCATGGAGCTGCTTGGGTTTTGAGCACTTCCAGGGATGGAGACTCCAGCACTGCCCTGGGCAGCCCCTTCCAATGCTTGACTGTCACAGACATCTTTTGTGGAAAATCCTTTCCTTAAGATTTTTCCTCCTGAGAAGCTGAGAGGCTTCAGGAACAAAATGTAAACATTGGTTATCTGATGCTGTGGAATGCAACAGGTGAATCTGTGATTGGTCTCATGTGGTTGTTTCTAATTAATGGCCAATCACAGTCCAACTGGCTCAGACAGAGAGTCTGAGCCACAAGCCTTTGTTATCATTCCTTCTCATTCTATTCTTAGCCAGCCTTCTGATGAAATCCTTCCTTCTATTCTTTTAGTATAGTTTTAATGTAATATATATCATAAAATAATAAATCAGCCTTCTGAAACCTGGAGTCAGATCCTCGTCTCTTCCCTCATCCAAGAACCCCTGTGAACACCGTCACAGCCTTGCCCTGCCCTGTGTGCCCACGTCCCTGGCGTGTGACAAACCCCACAGACAAGGGCAGTGCTGGGGGCAGCCCTGGGTCCCTGTGGCTCTGCTCCTTCCCCTCCTCTGTGCTCCAGACTCTCCATTTGGGCTGAGCAGGGGGATTTTCCTGGAAAGCAGCAATACAGATGCGCTTCTGCTCGCAGCATCCAGCTGTGCATTCCAGCGCCATCAGCTTCACCTCATCCTCTCCAGCTGCCAGCTGCAGCATCTTGGAGCAGGGCTGTGCCCAAAGCCACCTCCTCCTGCCTGCTGGAGAGCCAGGAACTCCGGTCTGGGGCAGTGCAGGAGGCTCAGGGAGAGCAGGATGCTGCTGTGTGCACAGGCAGCACGCAGGGGGAGGCTGCCTGCAGCCCTGGAAGGCTCCTCACACCCCCAGCTGCAGACCCTGGCTCATCCTGCCTGGTGTCAGATGCAATAAGGGAGATGAGCTCCCCCAGCATGGCCAGCACACACTGTGTGGTCTCCCTCTGGCTTTAGGCTCCCAGAATTTCTTCTTCTCTCTCAGAGATGTCAGGTTGAATAAAACTAAATAGGTCCTGATGGAGGAAAACTGCAGTTAAGTGGGTTGGCTGACTGCTTGCCTTCTTTTTGTTTTGTTTTTTAACTTGTCACAGTGAGGAAGCCACCAGGGAAATGTCCTGGCAGGCCCTCGGTCACAGTCCCTCGCTCTTCCAGGCCATCTCCCCTGAGCCTGCTTAGCTCTGCCTCCCTGCCAGGACAGGAGGTCCCTGCAGCCCCAGGAGAAGGGGCAGCACCTGGCAAGTGTGAAATGAAACTTGTGTCACCTCGTGCCTGCGTGATTAGGAGAGGATCACCCGTCCCTGGTGGCTCTGAGGCACAGGGTCCCACCCCCTGTGCCACCCCAGGGGCAGGGGCAGCCCAGGGCAGTGATGGGGGCAGACAGAGCCCATCCCATGGGGATGCCCTGCTGGAGGCTGGGCAGGACAGAGACAAGCCCCGAGTGTCGCAGACAGCTTTTCTGAAAAATCCTTTCCTTAGGATTTTTTCCTCCTGAGAAGCTGAGAGGCCTCAGGAACAAAATGGAAACATTGATTATCTGTTGCTGTGGAATGCAACAGGTGAATCTGTGATTGGTCTCATGTGGTTGTTTCTAATTAATGGCCAATCACAGTCCAACTGGCTCAGACAGAGAGTCTGAGCCACAAGCCTTTGTTATCATTCCTTCTCATTCTATTCTTAGCCAGCCTTCTGATGAAATCCTTCCTTCTATTCTTTTAGTATAGTTTTAATGTAATATATATCATAAAAAGCCTTCTGAAACATGGAGTCAGATCCTCATCTCTTCCCTCATCCTGGGACCCCTGTGAACACGGTCACACCCTGAGTCCTTGCAGGGTGACCAGATCTTGTGATCCCAGTGTGCATCTCGTGATGTTTTCCACCCACACAGCCCCTGCTCCCAGCATCATGTGAGCCCTGCTGCTCGTTCAGCTGTGCCCGTTTCCAGGGCACATGGTTTGGGAATAGGATGTTCATGGAATCACAGATCCACAGAATGGCTTGGAGGGAAGAGAACTTGAAGATCCCAATGGGTAGGGACACCTCACACTGCCCCAGGGACACCTCACACTGTCCCAAACCTGGCCTTGGGCACTGCCAGGGCTCCAGGGGCAGCCACAGCTGCTCTGGGCACCCTGGCACAGCCCAAACCTCTCGAACCAGGCCTTGCCAGGCTACAAACCCCCTGTGGCAAATGGCACTGGGGGCACCTGGAACCAGCCAGGAAATCATTCTTTCCTTTCCTTTCTCCATTTGCTGCAATGGGCTTTGGTGCTGGTTTCCATCCTTGATTCAGGAATGGGAATGCCAGAGTGCTTTGGGTGGGAAGGGATCTTCAATGGCAGCTCATTGCAGCCCAGGGACAGCTCCCACTGTGCCAGGTGCTGCCAGCCCCAATGCCCAGCCTGGCCTTGGGCACTGCCAGGGCTCCAGGGGCAGCCACAGCTGCTCTGGCAATTCCAGCCCAGCCCCTGCCCACCCTCACAGAGAGGAATTTCTCTGGGTAGCCACGATGGATAAAAGCAGCCCAAGAAGGCAGGATGTGCTCCATCACTTGTGTTGAAATCTGATTTTTGAGCTTGGCTTACAATTCTGGGCAAGGCCAATTTGCATTTTCCTTTACCTGGAAGCCATCAACCAACAGCAGAGATCATTCCAAAGCACTACTTTTCTTTTAAAGAACAGGAATTTAATATCATTTTTGCTGATCTAATGTTGTAATGTTTCACTCATGTCTGACCACAGCAGATTTCAGAGAGCCCCACTGGAGACACCTCTGATACCTGAATGTCTCCAGACCAGATCCCAGATCTCCTGTGAATATTTAGGGTCCCACCAGCTGATCCAAACTTGTTCCATGAGCAAGAAAATGCACAGAGATGCCTGCTGCAGACACAGAACAAGGGGCAGACAGAGCAGGGAACCATCCCCATCTTCTGCCCAGGAATCACCCATCTTCTGTGCCACCCTCACCCAGCACAGGGGGGTTTGGAGCTCTGGCATTTCCTGGGACCTGTGATGTCTGTGGTGGCAGCAGTACCAGGAAGCAAGGACAGATCTCTCCTGAGCTCTACCTTCGAGGAAATAAAGACAGATCTCTCCTGAGCTCTACCATCAAGGAAATAAGGACAGATCTCTCCTGAGCTCTAGCATCAGACCAGCAGGCCAGAAATGCGTCCTCAACAGGATGGCAGATGATTGTCCTCCTCCCCTTTCCCACTGGAGGCTCTCCAGTGTGGTCCAACAAGCCCAATGTGTGTTTTGCTGTAGAAAAGTTTGGACAGGGGGGACTTTGCACTGAAACATCTCACAGCTCCCAGGGAGTCTCACTCTCATGGGACAGGGCGCATCTTTAACCATGCTCTTCTAACATTGTCCCACTGAGTGGGCCTTGCTGCTGTTCTTTGGTCATGAGAAGCAAATCCTGGTGCTGTGCAGGAGCACAGACATCTCTGGGCATCTCAGGAACCAGAGCCAGGGCTGGAAATCAAACCCTGGGTGTTCAGGGCAGGGTTTGATTTCCTCTGCTCCTCACTGCAGCAGTGAGGGATTAAACCAAGGCTGGATTTTCCTAAGAGAGGCTCTAAAAACCTGAATGGTTTTACTCCCCCATGCCCCCACCCTCAGACCATGAGGCTGAACCTTCACCCTGATCCCTCTGAGATGGAGGCTCTGGTCGGCCTCCAGACATCTCCAAAGGGTTTTGTCCCAACCACAGGGGTTTGAACATGGTCTCCCCTGCACTGCTGTGCCATGGGCGTGGGAGAGGGAGCTCAGGCCCCGTGGTGGTGAGAGGGAGGGATGCTCTGATTTCTGATTTACTGATTTCCCAATTACATTGTGGGCCCTCAAGCAGCCATCAACAAAGAGTACGTTAAAGCTCTACACTACAAAAATATAAGAACTTTATGACTCCCTCCCCATTAACAGGCTAACCTATATTCAAATAGGAGCACTAATGCTAGAATGAGTAACCAAGGTCCTCCCTCTACGACACAAGCTTACATCCGTACATTATTAACAAATCACCAATATTCGACAAATCAAACAAGCACAGTATTAAGTATCTTGTTAACCCAGTAGAGGAGAGGGGAGCTCAGGCCCCATGGCGGTGAGAGGGAGGGATGCCCGTGGAGGCTGGGGCTGTGCTGGCACACCAGAGCCAGGTGCTGGTGCTCACTGCTGATTTATTGGCAGGGCTGGGAGGTGTTGCATTGGGTTAAGTATTAACAGATCTCATGAGCCTCATTAGCTGTCCTCTTTTCACTCTCCAGCTGAAGAGTTACTGCTCCAAAATCTATAGTGCCTTGGCAGCTGCCTGGCTGATTCCCAGGTTAACCCTCACTGGGCTGCTCCCTGCCATCCCTGTGCACGTGGTGTGTGACAAACCACAGACACCCCAGCTCTGGAGCTCACCTGCTGCTGGCCAGAGAGGCAGGAGGTCTCTTGGACCATTGCCATGCACATCTCTGCCCTCCAGAAGCCAAAGGCCCGGTGAGCACAGAGCCAGCCCTCCCCAGCAAAGGTGGCTCCTGGGCAGACCCCTGGGCACTGGGACATCCCCCTGCCCAGCTGGGTCTGCAGTAGGGATCTGCCTGCCTGAGGGTGATACCTGGCCATTGGCATTTTGTCTTGGTTTGGAAAGACAGGTGCCTGCTAAGGAAAGCAGGAGCCTCCCCTGAAATGGAGAACGTAAACCCTCCCCACCCCTCCAAATTGTTATAAATTTTAAATTAAGGGGCTCTCAGGTAAAAAATATGGGAGCAGGAAATAACAGTTCTTTAATAGGGAAAGGAAAAAAAAATAAAAGGATAAAATAAACAATGCAGTGAACTAAACCAACACTGCCAGAGTCAGAACCCAAGCTGACACCCTGTGGGTCAGGGTGCTGGCAGCAGTCCCATTGGAATTGTGGCTCAGCCCTCCTGCAGTGCCAGGGGTGGTTCTGCTGGAGCAGGGATCCTGGAGAAAGGTGCAGTCTCTGCCTCTGGAGATCCAGGGCAAGAGGCAGCTGCTGTTCCTCTGGGCAATCCAGTGCAGGAGCCGTGCTGGTGTTCCAGAATCTCCAGATTCTATCCGGGTAGGAATGCTTGGCTCCTCCCTCTGGGCTCCCATCTCCCAATGGGATGCTGTAGTTCTTATCAGCCATGCAGGGACATTCAATGGCTGTTATCAGCAGGTGTCCCCCCAGAGGGAGGAGTGAGTGTGGTCACTCAGAGAGAGAGATAAGGCAAACTGCCCACTTGACAAAGATAATCTGCCCTACAGATGGTAATTGAAAACAACTTGCATTGCAATCTTCAACACATTTCCAGCAGGGTCAGCCTCCCAGCCCCCCAGCAGCATCCCTCAGCCCCAGTGATGCAGGTGCCATCTGAACCCATCTGAACCCGTCACCCCCTGACAGTCTGGTCAGAGAGAAAGTCAGAGGAACAATGTTGAGCCCAGGAGGTGACACAGTGACACAAACTGCTGGAGATGTCACATCCACCAGGCCCCTGGGGCAGCCACGGGCATCTCCAGAGATCTTTGCTCAGGAGCACCGAGCACAGGGCCAGGAGTGACCACAGGAGCACCAGGTGTGACCTCTCAGCCAGGGGCTGGCCCGGGCAGCTCCTGTGGCTGATGGGATCCCCAGGCTCCCCTCAGTCCTGCTGGGGATGGGTTTGCAGTGCTGCCAGGGCAGAGTGCTCAGCTGCTCCATCCCCACACCATGAAATATTTGGGCTTTTCTCCTGTTGGAGTGTGCCTGGTTTCAGCTTCCTTGAGAGAAACCATCTCCATCTCACTGTGTCCCTCCCTGGCAGCCCAGAACTGCTTCATTCTCGCCAGATCCTTGTGGTCCAACAGAGCCAAGAGCAGCAGGGACATTTCATGGAGCTTGCTGGGTTTCCTGCTGCCCTCCAGCTAATCCCTCTAAGTCCACAGTGGGGACTTTTCTGTCCAATTACAAAATACCACCCAAAACCATGAAGAAGAAGGTGAAGAAGGAAGAAGAAGGTAAAGAAGAACAACCTGCCTCTGCCCTAAAACCTCCATCTTGCTCCATATATATTACTATACTCTAAAACCCCAAACTCTAAGTTTTCCACCCTGTGACATTACACACTTCTAACCAACTCCACACCCGTAATCCCAGTGCTATCGATCAATTTTGGAAGCCTTTTCCACAGCCTCAGGTCAAATGCAGTGCTCTCCTGGGAGTGAGAGTCTGTCAGCACAGAAAGCCTGAAATTCTCAGCATCCAGAACTCCAGCACAGCTCCAACTGGGTGTCCACAACCCTGGTGATGCAGGAGGAGCTGGCAGGGGGTGCAGGGGTGCCATGACCTGGTGCCATTCTCCTTCTCAAGGGCAGCTCTTGCTCCAACAAGCCCCGGACAGTTCCTGCAGCTCCTGGTAGGTCCCTGCTGGAAAGCCCTTCCTTCCAACCTGTTAATTGTTAAACAACACTGGGCTTTAATTAAAAAAGAGCCAAGTTACAGGGAGAGCTGGAGGTTAACAAGCTGGGAAAGGTCATGATCTGCCCTGCTCCTCCCCTGCCTCTCCTCTGGGAAGGGCTGTACAACCCCAGTGCTCTCCCACCCCTCATAAACCAGCTGTATGGGCAGGATCTGCCATGCCAGGGACCCCACACCCAGCCTGAGCCCCTGGCCCTGCCCAGGACAGGCTGAGGGCACTGGGAGCTGCTGGTGGGCACTGTGCCAGTGCTGGAGGATGTGGCAGTGCAGGGTGAGGGTCAGCGTGGCTCTGCAGTGGGCAGTGAACCCCTCAGGGAGCTCCTGAGGCTGGGAAAGACCCCACATGCTGGACAGGCTGAGGTGGGCTGGGGACAGGTGACATCTCAGGGCGCCTGGGCTCAGGGAATGCTCTGCCCCTGTGCAGAGCTGGCTGGTGACACTCTGCTGCTCACACAGTGCCAGTGTGAGTGGTGACTCTCCATCCACCCCAATGGGTGATGCCGCAGGTCCCCATGGCCAGCACACTGCCCACCTCACCTCTCCCCGTCTCAGGGCTCCCCTGGAAGCTCCCTTGAAGCAGGAGCCAGCCCCTTTCTCCCTCTCAAGGACAGAAATTGGCGTTCAGAGAGGTCTGTCCCTCATCTGGGAGAAGAAAAATGAGATTTGACGGCTCTTAAGCTGTCGTTCTGTTCTTCTAAGTTCTTCTAAGCCTTCTGATGTTTACATTTTTGTAATGGAGTTTCTCACACGCTTTTATGTAAATAATTATTGGTTTTGCATTCTTTTCTGGAGGAGGGAAAATTTGATAGGCTGTTGATTTGACCAGTGTCACTGGAGAGGTGGCGATTTCATCCTCCAATCAGGGTCACTTTTGGAATTCTATATATATCAAGGTCAAGAAATAAACTTCCCTGCTTTTTACCTTGAAGGTTTCAGAGTCTGTGTTGTTCATCTCGTGTCCTATTGTGACACTGAAGCTGCTCCTGGGGAAGGCCCAGAGCTTCCCAGTGGATTTGCTGCAGCTCCCTCCCAGAACACACAGGGTGAGAACTATGTGTAAGTGTCACTGTGCAAGTGAAATCAGGTGCATGAGAAGCTTGGCTCTTGGGTTTTGTGTGGTTGAAATGGTATTAAAGGTATTAAAGAGTCTTTTTTCCCAGCCCTGTGACCGAAGAAGAAGTTGAGATTCCTCAGCTCTGCTTTTCAAGGTTTATTTTTCCTTATCTGTGACATTCTTTCTCTGACCTGCTGAGGTCTGTCCAGCAGGTCGGGTTGTGGCACACTGACTGCCCTTGGGGTGGTGTTGGCTTTTTATACTAAAAACTACATGTGCTTATTGACAATAATTTTCCAATACCTATCACCTATGTTAGACAGTCTGTCTCTACTCTAAACCAATCCACAAGTGCCACCATCACAGCAGAAGATGGAGCACAAGAAGGAAAAGAAGGACAGGACACACCCAAATCCCTCCATCTTGCCTCCTGAACCCCCATTCTAAATCCCCAAAATTCTCCATTTTCACCCTGTGACAAATTCACTATCATTCTACTCAAACTCTTGTGGCTTGTAACTCCTCACACAAAGTTGGTAATTGTTTCCAAGGGTTAAAATCAAAGGCACAGGTGTTTGTGACTCTGTGCCAAGGTCTCTGAGCCTCCTGCCAGGGTCTCGAGTCCTCCAGGGCAGTCAGAGCAATGTCCTGGGTTCCAACACAGCACTCACTGTCGCTCCTGTGCAGCTTGGTGCGGTTAAATCTCAGGCCTTCTGCTGCTCAGAGTGACCTCAAGATGTGTCAGAAAGTCTCTTTTCCAGCCTGGTGGTCGAAGAAGGAGACAGAACTCTTCATTTCTTGGTCTCAAGGTTGTTTATTGTATCTTATCTATAAAAAAATTTCTCCTGTCCTGCCGAGGTCTGTCCAGCAGGACAGTTCCAGGCACTCTGCCTGCCCCCGGGGCAGTGTTATGCCTTTACACTAAAAACTACGTGTACAATGTTTACAATAACCTCCTGAACCCCCATTCTAAAAACCCCAAAAATCTATTTTTCACCCCATGACAAACTAACTATTATTCTACTTAGACTTTTGTGGCTTGCAGGTCCTCATATAAGGTTGGTAATTCTTCCACGGGTCAAAATCAAAGTCACAGGTGTGTCTTGGGCTGTGTGCCAGGGTCTCTGAGCCCCCTGGCAGGGGCTGGAGCCATCCAGGACAGACAGAAGGATGTCCTGGGCTCTGACAGTTAAACACCTTTGCAGACACAGAGCTGAGTGACATCCTGAAGGTCAGTGAGGAGATCAGCAGCACTGCAAGCCAGGAGAGGATCCCAGGCTGGCCACGCCATCTGAGCACTGGGGGGGGTCAGCCTGTGGCCAGATGCTGTTCAGCAGCCCATCAATAAGTTGGCAGTCAATAGCAAATCTCTCCGGATGGAATTTGTCAATGACACAGAGATTGGCAGAGTGGTGAATAATGAGGCTGTCACAGGAGCTGGAGCGCTTCCCTCGCTGGGCCCCTGCCAACGAAAGGGCTTTAATGGCCTCAGATGCAAAGCAGGGCAGGGCTGGGCTGGGCTGGCAGGGTGGGAGGGCCCAGGGGAGGCTCTGGAGGTGGGAATGTGGGTGTCACCTCCTGGGATGGGCAGCGACAGGTAACACTGGTGCCTGGAGTGGGCACCTAGAACAGAGGTTGGACAAAATTAAGAGAATAAAGTGGATTTTTATTCAAGGTCTTCAACAGATACACCTTGGGCAGTCAAAAGCCTCCCAGAGGCTGCACCCAAGATGGACAATGGTCACCAGTTTATCAGACAATTATAAGTTTGGTCCATTCACATATCAGGGGTTAATTCTCCAATTACAGCTTCAGGTAATGAAATCATTTATCCCCAGTTTGCTCCCCCTGATTCACTTTTGTTTGTACTTTTTGGGGCCTGAGACTGTAGGGTGTCCTTGGATCTCAGGCCTGGAAAGATTGTTCTGTCTGACCAAAATGCAAAACCAGTAACTATCTCTCTGCTTTTGTCCAAACCTGGCAGCTTTGTCTTCCAAGACTCCCTCTGCCCATCCCAGAACGGTTCAGGAGGTTCAGCATCTGAAATCCCAGGAATGCTGGATGTGAACAGAGGCTTTTGGGGAGGATCCTCAGATCTGAAGGAGAAGAAAAGCAAGGGAGGATGCATTAAAGGTGGCAGAGCAGCAGGGCTGTGCTGATGGCCAGCTCCATGCAGGTGTCACTCGTGCTGTCCCCACTCTGTGTGCTGGAAGCCACCCCTGATCCCCAGGGAAAGGACCTGGGGGTTCCTTCTGCATGCCCAGAGCCCTCCTGCCTCCCTGCAGCACCTGCTGGAACCGTTGGAGCAGGGATTTCCATCCCTCAGAAAATAATTATGGGAAGAAAAGTGCTGGTATTAATCGGAGCCTCCATTTAAAGATTAACCACAACAAATGTGTTGCATGCAGGAAAGTTTATTTAACAATGCTCCCATTGTACACCCTGAGAGCATGTTTGTCTTCATTAGTGCAGTAATTCATTATATGGCCTCTCTAACATTCAAATCAGAAGGAAGAATATTAAAAAAGTAATTATACTTTTCAAAGTAAAGCTTTATGGGTAAATTGTATGCAAATCGCTGTCTAAATCAGGGCGGCATATCTTAAGCAGATCTAAAAGTTGCAAAGGCTTCCACGGCATCATTGATATGTAATCAACATAGATGTATGATTCTGCTCCTTACTTAGGCAAATTTGAATGGCAATCCTCAAGTAGGTAATTGGTATTTATCACAATGGCTGATGGGGAGAAGCTATAATCTTGTTACGGGTGGGACCAGCCTGTCATAAATCAACCTGCTTGGAGGTTACTGCAAGACTCTGTCACATTTGGGTTTCCAGATGCTTTTAATCACCTTTTTTAACCTTCACCTCGTTTGTAATATGGGCAAATAACCTTCAGGTCTTTGAAGGCCACTTCTGCAGGTGTCAGTGCGTTCAGGAAAATAGCTGAGTGCCCTCACACCATTTGTCCACCCCGTGATGACAAGCCCCTTTTCTCTAATCAAGATAGTTTAATGAGATTTTTTTTTTCCCCCTTACTAAAATAGCGCTAGGAATAAAACATGAAATTGATCATTTGTGTGCACCAGGGAAATCACGTCATTTGGAAAATAATTTAACAGGATTGGATGGTGCAGATTTACTGCCCAAACTGCAATCACCAGCTCTGGGGACTGGGGAGGGAGGGCACAGGGGCATCCCAGAGCCTGCTGGGGGAGCGTGGCTGGGTGCAGGACACCCACCCACCTGGCCCTGGGGACAGATGGCCCCTGCCACCTCATCCCCCTTGCAAATCCAGCCCCTTTCAGCACCTTCCCCAGGCATCAGGTGCTGAAATCCTGGGGCTGCCCTGGGGAGCTGTGGGGTCTGGCTGGACCCTGATGTGGGGTCAGCTGGGGTATAGGGGGAGATGCAACTCCCTTTCCCCAAATTCACCCTCCCAGGGTCTGGCTGTGCCAGGGGTGTCCCTGCAGCCCCCATGTCCCTGCAGGACAGCACAGGGGTCCCACAGAACTCTGAGGCTCAAACACACAGCAGAGTTTTGGCTGGCAGCTCAGGGCACCCCCAAACACCCCACCATCACTCCTTCGCCCCCAGAGGATTAACAAGCCAACAGGGTTCCTGCAGGGGTCTTGGGGGGGGCATTTCTCGGGTTGTTGGTTGTTAATTGCAGCCCCGAGATGTGCAGGATGTCTCTGCTTCGGCCCGCGCATCCAAAGAAAGAGTCAGAGCTCTTCAGTTTTCGGTCTTGAGGTTGTTTATTAATTCTTATCTGTAAAATTTTCTTTCTGCCCAGCCGAGATCTGCTCAGCAGGGAAGCCACAGGCACTCTGACCGCTCCCAAGGCGGTGTTGTCTTTTTATACTACAAACTACATGTAACATATTTACACTTAATTCCCAATACCTATCACCTGTGTTAGACAGTGAGCTTCTACTCTAAACCAATCCCAAAGTGCCATCATCACTGCAGAAAATGGAGACCAAGAAGAAGAAGAAGAAGAAGAAGAAAGGCTGGACACGCCCAAGTTCCTCCATCTTGTCCCCAAAACCCCCATTCCAAAAATCCTAAAATCTACATTTTCACCCTGTGATAATTTTATTATTATACTAGTCAAACCTCTGTGGCTTTCATGTCCTCATACAAAGCTGGCAATTTGCTCCAGGGGTCATAATCAAACCCACAGGTGTTCTGGGCTGTGTGCCAGGGTCTCTGAGCCCCCCGGCGGGGTCCCAGCAACTCTGGACACCCAGAGGGATGCACTGAGTTCCAACAGGTATTGGCCGTGCTGCTGAGGCACCACCAGCCCCATGTCCCCACCCATCCCTGGGGATGAGCACAGGCAGGAATGTGCTTCTCCTCTGAGCACCAGGTGCCCAAGGTGCCAGGGCCCAGTTCTGCCCAGCCCCAGACACCAAACAGCCTGAGGGGAGCTGCTGCCAGGCTGGGGTCACCCAAGGGGAGCCGGGGGTCTCTGTTCCACACACTGTGACCTTTCCGTACTGCTGGCAGCTCCGCCCTGCTCCTCCCAGCTCGGGTGTTGGCATTCCCAGGTGTCCATCAGCATCTCTGCTCTGCCAGGAGCACCTTCAGCACCCAGCCCTGACACTGAGGGCGTGCAGGAATCTCTGTCAGCTCAACACCCTCCCTGATCCCTTGTGGAAACCCAGGGCACAGGGAATATTTCTGTGTCTGCTCTGGGGTGCCCTGACCCCCAGGGGAGCACTGACGTTGACCCTCATTCATGGAGAAAGTTTCCTAAATTCCAGAACAGGCTGGAATCCACAAAAGTGTGAGATAGATTATAGAGAGCAGTGCAGGTGTGTCACTTGGTGAGAAATTGAGGTTTTAGGATTTTTAGTGTGCTGTGGATGGAAGCAAGTTGGAGGGCACAGGGTGTCATCCTGGGTTTCTTCTTCATGCTTCTTCTCCATGGGGTTGGGTGGCATTTTGTAATTGGGCAGAAAAGTCCCCATTGGGGGCTCTTTGGGATCAGTTATTGGGTTAAAAGAGAAATAATCTAGGTGTCAGTTCTTAATTGGATAATTTAGCTTTAAAAGACCTTGTAACCAGAGATCGTTGGCCATTTTTGTGCTGCTTTTCCAGTTCCTGAGCCTGGTGGGGACAACGGGCAAAACTCTAGATAAGATAACAATAAACAAGAAGCTGAAGACCAAAAAGATCCAGTGTGTCTCTGTTTCCTAACACAAAACCACTCCAGGAGGGTCTCCCCCAACAGGGGAGCCCTCTGGGAGTGCCCAGAAGTCAGGGAATCAGCAATCCCTGCTCTCTTTATCCCTCTGGCTGCATCCCCACTCCCTTTTGAGGCTCACAGAAGCAGAGACCCCAGAACACCTTGCTGGTGTTGCTGCTGGATAAGAAGAGCTGCCTCTCCTGCCCCTGCCCGTGGAACTGGATGAGTTTTAGGGGTTTTCCAACCCCTAAACCATTCTGGGATTCTCTGATCTCCCAGGGAAAGGTCCCTGTGCAGAGCCCATCCTGTCCAAACTCCTGATGCTGAGGCCTTGCACTGATTCAGGGGAGAGGCAGACACAGCCCTGGGAGCATTCAGGGAGCCTGACAGGGAATCATGGCAGAGAAAAAAAAAAAAAAACAATTCAAAATGTCCAGAGTGACTTGAAGAGGATTCACAGCTGAAAATAGGGGTGAAATGGTTTCTGCTGGTTATTAATGCCGTGCTATTTGTTCCGTGTGATTAGCAGGTGATAACGCGCCGTGCAGAGGTGAGAGGCACACACAGAAATGCACGGTGCAAATTCATCTCCTCCAGCATGAGGCAATTGCAGGGCTGAGCTGGGGCACTGCTGAGCACCATGAGCCAGCAGAGATCTGAGCACTGGAGAAATGAACATTTTTTTTTCATCCCTTTCCATTCTTCTGCTTTTTTTTTTTTTTTTTTTGGAAGGGGAAAGAGGTTACATTTTTCTGTGTCAGAAATATTCCGTGACACGAGAGAATCCATCAAATGACACTGAGTGTCAGGTCATGTCACAACATCATTAAAACATTATATCTTGTTGATGAGGCTCTTGCCATCAATTCAGAGAGTGACTGATTTGATCTGCAAAAAGTGGAAGTTTCTGTGCCCTGTTTGCAAGACAGCTGGCAGCTCTGTGAGAGGAAGCACTATTTCATATTCTATTTAGGGCATTAAGCCTTAATCCCATTAGGAGATTCATAGCATAGCCAGCTTCAGATGGAGAGATACTTCCATAGCTGGATGGATTTCTCCTACGACACCTGCACCACATGCTGCATGGAGCCATTTGGAAAAAAAACAAGCCTACAGTCTTCCCAGCTCCTCTCTGAGAGCTTATCTCTTCCTCTAATACAGTTTAGTGCCAGGTTTTATAGACTGCTCATGCTGTCGGGAATGTTTGCTGGTATTCTGTTAACTTGATGCTTGGCTGTTCCAACACTATTCATTTAGGGCAAGCATCTGGCATGTAGCAACAAGATGGCTGATAGAATGAAATTAGGCAAGTTTATATGATTAATCATAGCTGGGAGCCAGCACTGGTCTCGGTTTGCGAGGGGTTGTGATGGATCCTGTGGGTTATTTATCAGACAGAGCAAAGCTGTGTTCACACCTTGGGGGAACCCAGGGAAACACCTTTGGGGGTGCTGCCACGGCCTCCTGAGGGGGTTCTGGCAGGAGGCAAAAGGCACGATGCTGCAGAGCAGGGCATGGACAGAGGTTTATCACCCTCTGTCTAAGCCCCCACCTGAGCCACACAGGAATTGGGAACCTGGTGATCAGAGTGGGACCTGTGTGAGCTCAGGACACACATCCTTCATCCCCCACCTCGTACCTTAGTGCCAGGGCTGTGCCCAAACACACCCCCAGCTTGTTTAGCCCAGAGGATGATAAACCGAGGGGACAGAAAGGGCTCCCTGTTAGGGGACCCAGGGTTCTCAGGGTTCAGGGTTCAGGATATCAGGAAGAAATCAGAAAGAAATTCAGGATATCAGGAAGAAATCAGGAAGAAATTCAGGATATCAGGAAGAAATCCCTCCCTGGGAGGGTGGGCAGGCCCTGGCACAGGGTGCCCAGAGCATCTGTGGCTGCCCCTGGATCCCTGGAAGTGTCCCAGGCCAGGTTGGACAGGGATGGGAGCACCCTGGGACAGTGGGAGGTGTCCTGGATGGGCTTTAAGGTCCCTTCCAACCCAAACCCTGCTGTGCTGCTCTGCCTTGGTTTGCTGGGACAGCAGGGGACAGCCCAAGCCCTGATCCTGAGCAGGGATGAGCACTTCCCAAAGCTGCAGCCCTGCTCTGTGTCCTCCTGGAACCTCCTACCTGCACCTCTGTGGCTCCTGCTCATCCCCCTGGCTCTGTGGGGCACCCCAGACCCTGGGCTGGAGGCTCCATGGATGCTGAGCTGCATCCCCCTGGCCAGGTGAGGAGCTGCCTTTGGCCCCTGGCTGCTCAGCAGCCCCCTGGCTCAGATGCTGATTGAACTGGTGGCCCTGATGCTGCTGGGAGTGGGGCAGGGTGCTGAGCTGTCCCCAGGATATCCCATCCATGGCACAGGAAAACTGTGCCCCCAAAAATGCCCGCAGTGCTGGGATGCAGAGCAATGTGCCCTGTGCTGGTGATGTGCTGGGGAAGGTCAGTGTGGCCATCACTGCCAGTGAACCCCCCAGGTTTGGGGAACACCCCAGGCAGGTGGGATCTGTGCTCTCTGCAGGCCTGGAGGTGTCTGTGACACGGGCACAGTGCAGAGAAATGGGTTTCCAAAAAATGAGGAATCAAGAAGGAAAGCAAGTGCACAGTCTGAGCTGAACCCTGCAGTCCTTCCAAGCTCTGGCTGTTTCATTTTGCTTTTGTGCCATTGCATTGCTTACCACAGCTCAACAGAATCTGAAGGAAAGAGTCATCCTGAGCTGAGGAATGAAGCACTTGTGCTGCTGTTAAATTATAATTCCAATTTATTCCTTTCTTGCAGAAAGTTTTCTTTTTGAGGCATGGCCATTTGCAGAATTAAAAAAAAGGGGGGGAAAATCCCAGTGCCTGGTCCCAGCTCTGCATCTCCCCGGGTCTGTGTGGGTATGGTGCTTGTCAGGAAATGCAGCATCAGCTGCCCTGCAATAGAGCCATGATTGATAAGTGTGTAATAACCCTGACCCAGAAAACCACACCTGTAATCTTCCCCTGACGAGCTCTGCCTGCATCAGGCCCATCCGAGTGGTTAAATGCCTCACTGGTCTTTAAAGCAGTCAATTGACCCAGCTGGGATGAGATGTGATCAGATGAGATGAGATGGTGCTGCTGAGGCTGCTGGGGAGGGCTGGGGCTGGGTCAGGGCAGCCCTGGGGCTCTGCCCCACCTGTGGGGGCTGCTCACCTGTGGGGCTGCTTGTCAGGACCCAGCACATCCCTCTGGCTGTCCAGGACGGCCAGGACCCCTGCCAGGGGGCTCAGAGACCCTGGCACAGAGCCCAAAACACCTGTGGGTTTGATTGTGACCCGTGGAGCAAATTACCAACCTCTAACATAGGTGATAGGTATTGGGAAGTTATTGTAAATATTGTACACGTAGTTTTTAGTATAAAGGCATAACACTGCCCTGGGGGCAGGCAGAGTGCCTGGAACTGTCCTGCTGGATGGACCTCGGCAGGAGAAAATTTTTTATAGATAAGGAACAATAAACAACTTTGAGACTGAGAAATGAAGAGCCCTGACTCCTTCTTCAAGCACCAGGCTGGGAATAGAGACTTTCCAACTCTTCTCAGGGTCACTCTGAGCAGCTAAAGATCCCTACAGCTGCTCACCTGTGGGGGCTGGTTACCTGTGGCTCTCTGGGGTCTCCGCCCGATGTTGTGTTGTGATTTCAGGGTTTACCTCAGAACCTCGGGTTCCTCCCCTGACAATTCCCTCCCAGGTGTGTCAGTCCCCTCTCCTTTCCCCTCCCAG
>NW_005054499.1:978790-989468 GCF_000277835.1 Geospiza fortis | reverse complement strand
CCAGCCAGCCCAAAGTGTCTGTGGGGTGAAACACCACACACCAGCCAGCCCAAAGTGTCTGTGGGGTGAAACACCACACACCAGCCAGCCCAAAGTGTCTGTGGGGTGAAACACCACACACCAGCCAGCCCAAAGTGTCTGTGGGGTGAAACACCACACACCAGCCAGCCCAAAGTGTCTGTGGGGTGAAACACCACAGTGCTGCTGTTTGGTTCAGTAGCAGGGCCAGACAAGCTCAGGCATGTCCTGTCCAGCTATATTGGTAAATTCCAATAACCCACAGCTCACATCTCCATGATGTGCTCCTCTCTCCATCCCTGCCCTCTCCCCCTCCCCATCTCCCCTGTTCCCAGCACAGCCCCCAGGAGCTCTGGGGCTGGGAGCCAGGAAACAAGGATTTTCCAAGTGACATCAAAACACTGACAAGAATTTTTAAATAAACCTCGAGATCAGCTCTTTTCTCCTTTATTACAAAGGAACCAGTTGTGTGCCAGGCCCTGTGCTGGGCTCTGTCTGTCTGTCTGTCTGCTTCCCTGTCTCCCCCAGCCCTCTGACTCGCTTATCTATTTACCTATCTATTTACATGTATTTCTTTTCCCGGTGAATTATGTCAGGGAGGCAGTAAAGTGTTATGTATTTGCAAGCCCCATAATCTTTAAAAGCACAGTGATGCATGCTCCAGATGAGAAAAGAGCCTCCATCCAGTATGTTAATAGATAGCATTAGGGCAATAATGAAAAGCACTTGAGACAAGTAAGCCCCTATCAAAAGCTGAGTAATAGAGATGCACAGAATGAATCACAATGCACCTCCTCTGCAAAAGATATTAAGACGTCTGCTTTAGTGCAGGGTCTATTCACTCCAACAGCTGCTTCATTTCTCTGATTAAAATGGCAGTGGGGAGAGCTTTTTCCAGCCATTTCCCCTTTTATGCAGTTCCTTGCCCACAGGCAGGCGCCCACGCCGTGCCCACGGCAGGGCTGGGCAGCCCGGGCATGCAGGGACAGCGCAGGCACATTGTCACACTGTCACACTGTCACACTGTCACAGCACGGTGACACTGCAGCACCAGGGTGGGCAGGGCACCTGCAGGCTCCCCTGCACCTGGGAACAGCCCCACACAGCCCACAGAGGGACTTGTTGGGAAATTAATCCACAAACACCAGAGGTTGATGTCCAAAAAGGGGACAGAGGAGTCCTTTTTGGCTTTATTCCAATCAAGGGAGAGGCCATGGGGCATTCCCCTGGGAGCTCTCCAATTTTTGGAGGATGCAGCCTCCTTTTTATCCCAATTTCCCAGCTGCATTTCCTGATATGCAGATTCAGACTTCCTGATATGCCTGATATTGAAGATTTCTCTCTAATGTATAACCCCCTTTTAATTTTTAATTCTTATGGAATTTAGGGGTTTTTCCCCATTTCTGAGGTACTTGAGAGATTCAGACGCCCCAATACACCAAAGATTCCCCTCCAATGTATAACCCTCCCTTTTAATTTTTAATTATTACAGAATTTAGGGGCTTTTCTTCCCCATTGTTTCTTTCATCTTTCAATATCTAATTTCATTTACCAGCCAACCTACAGTTTATTTGTAAAGGCAAATATCTTTTTCCATTTATCGATCAGTGGAATCCTTCCCATTTTTTCTTTTATCTCCCAGTGCTGGTTTTATCCACCAGCAGACCCACGGCTGGTTTGGAAAGACAAATCCACCATTCCTGTCAGATAGACACACAGCCCTTTGTGGGGACACACACAGGGCACCCCTGGCACCCCAAGCATGGATCCCCTGCTCCAGCCCAGCCCTTCTGGGGTGTCTGAGCCATCTTGGGGGTCTGACAGGCTCAGCCGGGCTCAGCACGGCACTGTCACACCACCAGGGCCTGGAAGTGTTCAAACAACAAGTGGAGGCAGCACTTGGTGGTGTGGTTTAGTGGGCACAGGGGGATTTGGACAGAGGGTGGAATTGCTGATCTTTAGGAGGGTTTTTCCAACCTCAGTGTTGCTGTGGCTCTGGTTCTGTCTCCCCTCTGCCTGCTCTGGGCTGGGGGCAGGCAGGAGCCCACCCTGGGCTGGCCACCAGCTGCGCAGAGCAGGCAGCAGGAGAACACCCAGCTCTGCGAGGCTCCAGCAGAGTGATCTCAGTGTGGGGATAACAGGGAGGGATTGGGGTGGAGAGGTGGGCAGGGCTGGAGCTGACCCCTCTGTGGGGCACAGCTGGGGCAGGACAGCCAGGTTCCCCTCCTTGCCCTGCCGGGGGGGGTTTCAGAAGGCATGAAAAAGTGTTTTCTCCATTTGTCAGCTCTTGTGATGGCCAGGACAAGCACTTCTTTGTGGTGACACAAGCACAGAGCCCTTATCAGGGAGGCCCTGGGCAGGCCAGGCTCCCCCAGACACCTCCTGAATCACTGAGCTGGTGCTACAGAGCAGCACCCTGGGCACAGCCCTGGGCACGGCCCAGCCCCACAGGGGGATGCCCCAGGAGCAGTTTCCCTGTTTCCCTGCTGAGTTCAGTTCCGTGAGCCTCACAGGAGCATCACTTTGGGTGCAAGCCTAGCAAAGCTCTTAATGGAGAGGTCAGGTTTAAAGCTGAGGGTTTTGCCAGGGGAAAAGCAGCTGTGTCCTGGTGAGGGACACCAAGGAGACAGGAGTGGACATCTCACTGCTGCAAAGCCAGGCTTGCTGTGCTCAGGTGTCCCCATGGTCCCCGCTGAGCCATTGTCTTTGTGCCATGGTCTCAGGGTGTGATGTGGCTCTCCAGAGCTTCTCAGCCTCTCTCCATGCTGCTCCCTGACCTCACTCCCAGGGTGTCCCACTGTCCTGGGCACGGTCTGCCTGTGTGTCCTGTGGACAGGCTGCACTGGGGGAAATGAAACTCAGCTTGGGAGCAGCCAGGAGCGGAAGGGACAGAGAAGGGACAGAGAGCCCCAGAGTGGATGAGGAAAACCAGGGGGAGCAAGCAGCTCATGGGGTGCTCACAAAGCTCCTGGAGGTGGTTCAGGTGCAACCTCACATCTGTGGGGTCTGCTTGTGTACAGGGCAGTGCAGATCCCCCAGGAGCCCCGTGCCTGCAGCTGCTCCAGGAGCTCCCAGCATCACCCAGCTGGGCATGCAAATCCTGGGAGATGGGAGAAGATCTGGCAGGGCTGCAGCTGGAGAGGCCAACGTGAGCAGTTTGGCAGCAGCTCCCCGAGGTGTGCAGGGCACCAAGGCTGCTCCTGTGTGTGTGTGTGTGAGCACAGACCCTGCCAGGCCCCTCAGCACTCCTGGGAGCCACCACCAGCACAAACCCTGCCACAGCAGGGAGGAGAGGCTGCCATTGCCACTGGCACCTCCGAGCTCATTGCCAGATGCCCAGGAAAAGGCAGGGAGGCCTCAGCAGGGAGCTTCAGCAGCGTCTGCTTCTACCTGCCAAAATTAACATCACTGACAAAAGGCATGATCCTGAAATTGCACCAGCAAGCAGATGGATTGCTGGAGCACGGGAGGCTCGCAATGGAAAAGATGAGTAATCCAAGGAGAGAGCGTGGTGCCAGCGAGCTGAGGGCTTGGCTGCTGCTGCACAGGCTGGGAACCTGCACTGCTGCCTGTCACAGGGCTGGGCTCCTCTGGCTCCCCAGCAGAACCTGCAGGACGGTGCTGCAGGGTTCCTGCTGGCCTCAGGGCTGGGGACACAGCCTGGGCACAGGGTAATGGCTGGCTGTGCTGGCTCTGTTGTGGGTACACCCTGCCCATGCTGCCCATGCTGCTCCAGGGTTCCTGCTGGCCTCCAGTGCTGGGGACACTGAGCTGTGCTGCCTCTGCTGTGGGTACACCCTGCCCACACTGCCCCAAGGACACCTGTGGCACTGAGATGACCCTGCAAGGATCACTCCAACCCTCAGCCATTCCCGCTGCAGAAAGCCAGGAATGTGCAGGATATCCAGGTTCTGTCCAGCAGGGAGAGAGGGGATATGGGAGCCTTTGTGCAGCTCCACTTCAAGCATGGCAATGAAATGTGTCCCAAACAGGCTCTCTGAGCATCCAGGTCTCAGCAGAACCCTCACCCTGAACCCTGTGAGGGCCAGCTCATTCCTTCCCCATGAAGTGACTCACGGGAGGATCTGAGCAAGTCTGACTTTCTTCTGGCACTGAAGAGCAAGATGGATGAGAAGAGGGACACGCTCCCTGCTCTAACTGCTGCTGCCCTTGCTGTCCAGGAGCGTCCTTGTGCAGCCTGTGGGGCTGTGCCAGGGGCTGGATCCATCACCCAGTGCTCATGGAGCACAGATCCTGCCAGCACAGCTCCTGGTTCTGCAGTCAGAGCAGAAAAAGAGGCACAGCCCCTCTGAAAGAGCCAGGAGCTCACCTTGCTGCCACCCCACAGCTCTCCCTGCCCTGTCATTACACCTGGGATTATTCATTATTCTTTCTTTTTTAAGTACAAATGTACTGAAATCATCCACTTGTCAGTGCTGTGACTGTGGTGATGGAAGTGTGACACAGCAGGCTGGTACTGGGCACTGAAATTGAAATTAATGGGGAGAAATGAGCTTGCTGGGGTTTTGGCAGAAGATCTGGGCTGTTCGTGTTGTCCAGTGCCCTGAGGCCATGCTGGGTCCCACGGGGACACCAGGAGCAGGACAGGGACACCAGGAGCAGGGCAGGGACACCAGGAGCAGGGAGGGGACACCAGGAGCAGGACAGGGACACCAGGACCATGGAGGGGACACCAGGACAGGGACACCGTGACAGGGTGGGGACACCAGGACCAGAGAGGGGATACCAGGAGCAGGACAGGGACACCAGGGCCAGGGCAGGGACACCAGGACAGGGACACCAGGAGCAGGACAGGGATGCCAGGAGCAGGGTGGGGACACCAGGACCAGAGAGGGGACGCTAGGAGCAGAGCAAGGACACCAGGATAGGGACCCCAGGAGCAGGGTGGAGACACCAGGACCAGGGAGGGGACACCAGGACCGAAACAGGGACACCAGGAGCAGGTGTTTCACCTCCAGCGTGGCCGGGTGTGGAGTCCCCCTGCAGCCAACACTGTTGGGCCCCTCCTGCTCAGCTCCCTGCAGGTCCTGTCTGACACACTGGAGGAAAGTTTAGGCAGCTCAACAATTCAGCTTCTGGGGGAAAAAAAGAGGCAGGAGAAGGAGGGAGGGAGCATAAATCAGCCCCAGCTTAAGGCCCCTTATCTCAGAATGACGCCCTGCAGTCCTGGGGGCTGATCCTTCTGAGGGATCCCTGGGATTAGCTGGGCTTTGCTGTGCCCTGGCTGCTCCTGCTCCTCTCCAGCCCCCAGAGATGGGGCTGTGGGGCAGCACAGGGTGCAGGCAGAGCTCCTGGTGCCCCAGGGTGCAGGTCCTGCCCGCTGCATCCTCCCAGGGCCGAGTTACAGAGGCACAGCCCACAGCAGCTGGGGGGACTGGGGCAATGTGGGTGCTGCTGCAGCCCCCCATCCCCTGGACAGAGCATGCCAGGGCTGGGTGCTGCAAATGCAGCTGGTTGGCATCAGCCTGGCTGGCTGTGTGTGCATCCAGTGCCTTCCCATGGCTAATGTGTCATTAAATGTGATTTATTCACCACAAGGGCTTGGGCTGGTTTCTCTGTCTGTGAGGCTGAAAGGGGACTGGGCATTGCTGGGGTCCCTGGGGGTCCCTGAAAGCCACCCCAGAGATGGGGAGCAGGGGATGAGGAGCCCCATGGACAAGGTGTGGGCACTGTGGATCCCCAGCTCTGGTGCAGAGGACAGGAGGACACCAGAGCTGGGGGAGGACACACAGAAAGGACTCAGGGACAGCGCCCCAAGGTGACACTGTGCCTGTCCCCGGGGGCTGAGAGGGGACAGGGGCTAACAGAGCTCTCCCACCCACCCTGTGAGGGAAAGGTAAGTGTGTGTGAGAGTAGCAGAGAGCAAAACCAAGCCCTATATGTTTAAACTGGCAAGTTCTGTGTTTGTCATCGAGCTGTAAAATGATACCCGAACAGATGAGGACAGGAACTTCTTGGAAGGCTAAGCACAGACAGCAGGAGTGGGGGAATAGCATTTTGCTTTATTTCTTTACATGCAATCCAAGGGTTTTTTTGTGGTTTCTTTTTTTTTTTTCCTTGCAGCGTTATATTTTTCTATCCAAAAATGGTTATGAGTCTGCCAGCTCTCAGAGGCTGCACTGAGGGCTTGTGTGTGTCTGACACACCGGGCCCAAGGGGCTGGGACACAGCAAAAGGCACAGACAGCAAACCCTGGAGGGTTAATGGGAAAGCAGAACACATGGAAGCACCTGAGTGTGTGTGCAGAGCTCACATCCCACTTGGACATGGCCATCTCCAGCTGCTTTGGCACCCAGGGGACAGCAGAGCCATGCAGGTGATGCTGAGCTGCAGGCTGGCTTTGGAGGAGAACATGTGCTCCAAGCAGCAGCTCCTGTTTGTCACCAGCATATAGTACCTGCTCCAGTGGGTGGATAATTTGAGGTGAATGAGAAAAAGCTGCTTTCTCTTTGGGTTGCAGCCATGTGCTGGGTGGGATGATGCTCACAGCAGTGACTTCTCTCAGGTGCTGCGTGGTGGGGGCGCAGCCACTTCCCCTGGCACATCTCCCCGGGGTTTTTGTCATGCAGAGGTGGCGCCTCGTTTGTCTGGATGCGGATCCTGTGCGGGGTTGGGGCGGGGTGTGCACAAAGCAAATTCCTCTCTTCATTCCTCTCTTCCGTGCTCAGACTGTCAGGAGACAGAGCACGGAGTGGCAGCAGGCACGTGAGCTACTGATGGCTTTAAGGATGCTCTTTTCTAGCTTAAATTAGGGGAGAATCCTGTACAAAATCCTGAACAAAGCCAGGTTTATTCACCAGTCATCCTCTGAGATGCCAGCCAGGCTCTGAGCTGCATTTCAGCTCCCAGATTGTCCTGAGGCATCACAAATGTCTGACCAGCAACTGGGGATGTCAGAGAGATGAACCTGTGTTCTGGGCGCTGACCCAACGTGGTTCCTCACATTTTTCTTCATCCCCCCAAAAAGGGCAGCACCCCTGGGATGGCAAATTTCTGGAGGCTTTGGGGATCGTGGTGTGGGTCACACCAAGGCCACCCCAATCCTTTGGAGCTATTGTGGCAGCACAGACACACGGGTGCCACTGGCTGTGCCAGGTCACAGCTGGCGTCCCAGGATGGTGTCTGTGCCCCAGGTCAGCCTGGTGCTGTGGGAAAAGCCCTGATCCCCCACCCTGCTGCTCCAGATCCCACAAAGCCACCTGCTGGTCCAGGTAAGGGGCTCAACAGTCAGGTGGAGCTGGGAATACCATTGAAAAATGCTGGGAATGAGGGGAAGGGCACAGCAAGCCTCCATCCCACCCCCCCTGCTCAGCCCAGGGTGGTGCTCAGGTGTCACCGTCACATTTTCTGGAAAAATCCCCTTGCCCAGGATTCTTCTCCTGGGAAGCGGAGAAGCCTCAGAGAAAAAGGAAAACAATTCTTTTCTCATTTGCTTCTGCTGCGTTTTGCTGCTTTGGAATGTGGTTGGAGATTGTTTACCAACAGGGGATTGGTTTTGTTCATTTTTACTGTGAGTTGTTTTCACTCATTGACCAATCAGTGCCAAGCTGTGTTGGGACTCTGGAAGGAATCACGGGTTTTCACTATTATCTTTCAATAATAAAGATAATTTAAATCATTA
This sequence comes from Geospiza fortis, assembly GCF_000277835.1. Taxonomy (NCBI): domain Eukaryota; kingdom Metazoa; phylum Chordata; class Aves; order Passeriformes; family Thraupidae; genus Geospiza; species Geospiza fortis. The sequence continues at coordinate 981,808 of NW_005054499.1, read as the reverse complement.
TCTTTAATAATAAATAGTAGCCTTCTGTAAGTATCCTTTCTGTATTCTTTAGTATAGTTTAGTGTAGCATTCTTTATAAAATAATAAATTAGCCTTCTGAGAACATGGAGTCAGATGCATCATTCCTTCCTTTGTTTGGGGGCAGCACAAATCCAAGAGCCAGGGGCTGGAGAAGTGGAGCAGCAGAAGCAGGGCAGTGTGCTGGCCCTGGGGCAGGCACTGCCAGGGGCTGGGTGCTCAGAAACCCTGACACAGCTGGGCTTGGAGCCAGGCACCGTGTCCTGCCCTCACCCTGCTCACCAAGGCACCCAGGGCAGGAGCTCTCCAGGGTGTCCTGGTCATCTGCAGCTCCACAGGGATTGTTCCAGCCCCAGGGTTTGAAAAGCCTCCAGGGAACTGCAGGGGCACAATTAAAAATGTGTCACTGAGAGGCACAGCTCACCACAAACAGCTGGGCAGGGTGACAGAATCCCAGCTGAGTGACCCTGTGGCATTGCAGCTCCCTGCCCAGTGCAGGGGGGTCGCTGGGGGTGACACGTGGGTGTCTGTGCAGGAATGTCACCTGTGCCATGTCAAGGTGAGGGACATCTGAGGATATCACTGTGCTGCAGCACGGAGCTCTGTGGGCTAACTGAAAACAGATGTATAAAAATAAACAGAAATACTAGAGATGTGATTACCAAGGAAACGCATTTCCATACAGGAAAACGTCCAAAACGACTGTCATTTACTTCCTTTATTTATTTGCATTTATAGAAATGCTCCCACCCAAGGATCTGGGCTCAATCCTGCCCAAATCACAGCAAATGGAACCTGCTGGGCCCTTGCCACATCACCACCCCTCACCACCATGGTGCCCCTCACATGAAGGAAAGCTGCCCCTCTCTGATGGCTCTGGAAACTGCTCCCCTTCATTTCCCATCTCTGGGCACAGAGATTCCCCACTGGCTTTCCAGGGATCCCCCAGGGAAGGATTTTCTGGGCTCACAATGGGGCAGCTCCCCCTGCACCCAGCTCTGGGCAGCCACAGGGATTTGGGCACTGAGAGCTGAGGGGATGGAGCAGAGGGATGATATTGGGGCAGGGATGTGGGGATTTCAACAGACAGCATCAAGTGGGGAGATACAGGCTGAGGAAAATCAAAGGAGAGGCATTTTAACTTGCAAGAAATGGAAATGAGAGGAGTGAATTTGGGTCATGCCAAGGCATTCGTTCTACAGGAAATGAAATGTTTTACAAGCTTTTCCTTTTCTCCCTTTTTTCCTCTCTTTTTTCTCCCTCTTTTGGGGAATTTACAACAATCTTAAAAGAAACTTTTATTTATAAAATGCACAAAGAAAATATTTGAGCTGTCCTTTTCCCCTGCAGCTGTACACAACCCTCACACCCAGCTTCAGTCCAGTCAAAATGGCACTGGGGGCTCATTTACCAGCCCCCAGCAACAAAACAACTGCAATCTTTGCTGGAATTCTCTCTGATTATCATCTTGCCTCCAAACCTTTCCCAATAGCCACAAGAGGCTGGGTGCTTGTCAGAACCCAGGAAATTCCTCTGGCTGCCCTGGAGGGCTCAAGCCCCTGCCCAGGGGGCTCAGAGATCTTGGCACAGAGCCCAAGACCCCCCTGTGCCTTTGATTTAGCTCTTGGAAAAAACAATCACCAACCTGGGATGAAGAATTACAAGCCACAAAAGTTTAAGTAGAATGATAGTGAATTTATCACAGCGTGAAAAATAGATTTTGGGGGGTTGTAGAATGGGGGTTCAGGGGGTGCGATGGAGGGATCTGGGCATGTCCAGCCTTTCTCCTTCTTCTTCTTGGCCTCCATCTTCTGCTGTGATGGTGGCACTTTGGGATTGGTTTAGAGTAGAAGCTCACTGTCTAACATAGGTGATAGGTATTGGGAAGTTATTGTAAATATTGTACACATAGTTTTTAGTATAAAATGATAACATCGCCTCTGAGGCGGGCAGAGTGCCCAAAGAGGGAGAGAGAGGTAAAGAGAAAGAAGGCAAGAGCGTGGTAAAGGGGATGAGAGAGCAAAGTTCCCGTTACAATACCATAAATCTTCTTCTGTGCTGAATATTCTGATTCTCACTAACCAATCTAGTACAAGATACAAATCCTACAGCATTTCCATACAGCCTATAAGAATCATTACATTCCCACACTGGGTTACATTTTAAACCCTAAAAACTCCTCTTTGGGCCCTTCTGCCAAGCCAGCAGGGTCTGCTCTGAGCCTTGGGCCTGTCTGCAAGCAGAGGGTGTTGTTTGATCCAAAGGGGATCACCTTCAGCTGGCCATGCCATTGTTTTCCAGTTGTTCAGTAGCTGAGGGATCTCAAAGCTTGCTTTCATTTCAATCTCGCTTAGAGTTTCCATATTCTCAAAATCTTTTGCCAGGCAATCATATTTATAAGGCTCTCCTGTTTCACCTTCCCCAGCAGCAGGGACATGCACGATGCCAGCTCTGGAGCTCTCAGGGTGGCACAAGGGAGCAGCCCTGGCAGGACCAGAGCTGTGACCTGCAGGAGGAGGGGACACAGGGGCCACGCTGCCATTGCTGGAGGGGACATTTGGCACTGTGAACCTTTTGTTCCTGAGCTCCAGCAGCCCTCCCATGGGGATCCCACAGGGCTGAGGGATGGTGCTGTGCTCCAGCAGCTGCAGGGGCTGAGCCAGCAGCGCCCACACCTCGGCAGAGAGCAGCTGCAGGGCGGGTGACACAGTTTGCTGCTCTGCTCTGGCGCTGCCTCTGCCGGGTAATTAGAGTTGACAGGGTGTGTGCAGAGTTGCTGGGTAATTGCCCACACACCTAAGGTGTGGTGGAAGTCGGGAGGCGAACCAAAACCTTCCACCTGACCTACATGCAGAGTTGCTGCCCAGCAGCAGCGGGACGAGGAGGTGGAGAGGGGGAAGCAAATGATGGAACAGGCACAGCACAAAGCTGGCCATGTCCTGGGGGCTCTGAGAGGAGACTGAAGTGACCCCCAGCCAGGCTGGAAGGCGTAGGAGTGAC
>NW_005054499.1:975416-978611 GCF_000277835.1 Geospiza fortis | reverse complement strand
AGCAAGAGAGAAAGAGAGTTAAAGAGAGTGGTAAAGAGAAAGAGGCAAGAGCATGGTAAAGAGGATGAGAGACAGAAAGAGAGAGCAAAGAATAAAAGCAAGAGGGAAAAAGAGCAAAGTTCCCATTACAATACCATAAATCTTCTTCTGTGCTGAATATTCTCATTCTCACTAACCAATCTAGTCCAAGATACAAATCCTACAGCATTTCCATACAGCCTATAAGAATCATTACATTCCCACACTGGGTTACATTTTAAACCCTAAAAACTCCTCTTTGGGCCCCTTCTGCCAAGCCAGCAGGGTCTGCTCTGAGCCTTGGGCCTGTCTGCAAGCAGAGGGTGTTGTTTGATCCAAAGGGGATCACCTTCAGCTGGCCATGCCATTGTTTTCCTGTTGTTCAGTAACTGAGGGATCTCAAAGCTTGCTTTCATTTCAATCTCGCTTAGAGTTTCCATATTCTCAAAATCTTTTTCCAGGCAATCATATTTATAAGGCTTTCCTGTTTCATCTTCCCCACCAGCAGGAAGGCAAGGGATGGAGCCTGGTGAGAGCATCCCTGCCCTGCTGCTCCAGCCCCACAGCACCATCAGGGAGGGCTGGATGAGCAGGAGCTCACGTGCAGGACAAGGCAGGTAACGCTCTGCTGGCTGCCCGTGGCTGTGCCCACATGTTCAGCTGATCAGGTTAAGTGGCTCATTTGCCTGGGAGCAGGGAGCCAAGCACTAATGGCTTTGGACATGCAGCCTGTGCTCTGCAGCCCTGCTGGGGCTGCTGCAGGTGCTGCCGAGCTGGCCTGGCTCGGGGCAGAGGGGCTGGGGCACAGCTCCTGGGAAATGGGCCAGGAAACATGCCAGGAAATGTGCCAGGAAATGTGCCAGGAATCATGCCAGCCTCTGCAGCCATGGCCTTGACAGAGCAGTGCAGTCCTGGAGGGGCAGCAAGGCTGGCCTCGTTACACAGCCTGAGGGAACAGGGGGCCTGCTGAGTCAGAGAACCATGGAATCATCATTAAGGTTGGAAAAAACCTCTGAGATTGTTGAGTCTCACCGATCACCCAGCACCACTGCATCCACCACTAACCCCTGTCCCCAGGTGCCACATCCACGTGGCTTTTGAGTATTTCCAGGGATGATGATTCCATCACTTACTTGGGCAGCCTGTTCCAATACCTAACCACCTTTTCAGTGAAGAAATCTTTCCTAATATCTAATCTAAACCTCCCCTGGTGCAACTTGAGGCCATTTCCTCTCATCCTTTCCAGTTCACAACCTTGGCAAGCAACTGGAGAGCAGAGATGAGGGCCAGCTCTTTGTTCATCCCCTCACCTCCTAGAGCTCACCTCTAATAATACAGAAAGTCTGGGGGCTACAGCAGAGCAGAGGGACCAGGAGGAGGGAAGCAAAGCCCAAGTGTTTGTCACATTTTAACACTGAACCTGCCAGAGCAGGAGTGGCCACTTCCAGCCTTGGCAATCTCAGTGTGCAGCAGGATTAAATATTCCTGGTGCCACCCAGCAGCCCCTGCCTGAGCCTCTCTCTCTGGCCCACAGAAAGTAGAGATCTCCTGCATCCAGGTTTGCCTCTCATCAGCCCATCCTGCTGGTGTCCCGCCCTTCCTGCGCTCCCAGCCCTGCCCTGCCCTGCCCTGCCAGCTGTGCCCGTCCATGCTGGGGCCCTGCAGCCCAGGGACGTGGCTCCAGGCAGGGCTCACCACGTGCCTGCCTCACTCTCGGAGCTCCCCTGGCCATTATCTGCTCTGCCTTGGCTCTCAAAGCCTGCAGGCCAACACCCAAGCCTTGGGAAGAGCCCAACTCGTGTCCACCCCAGCCCATTTCACAGAAACCAGACCAGGTCATGGCCCTTCAGGCTCAGGCTGCCATCAGCACCAAATTCTCTTCTCCAGCTCTTCCCTGAGACAAACTCTGAGCTCACCTCCCCTGCCTCTGTCTGGTAGAACAATCTGACTGTGATCAAGAGTATCTGTAACACTTGTTCTCCCATCTATGCTCTGCAAGATAAGTTCTCCCATATCCACAGCTCCCAGGATTACTCATTCCTCCCGGATGAAGCCTTCTAATTCTTCCATTTAATTGCTCATGTTCCTGGCATGGGGACAGAAATACTTGAACTGTTTCTGCCTGGTCTTATCTGCTCGCTCAGCCGAGGAGGTGCCGTCCCCCTGCTGGCTGCAAGGGCTGCCTGACGTCGCTTTTTGGCAAGGGAGGAGCTCTCCCATTCCTCTCTGCTCTCTGCTCTTCCTTTCTTGGTCGCCCTGCTCCTGCTGCCACGGTCGCCCTCCCCATGGATGTGGATTCCAGGCAGGGTGCAAGCAAGGCCAAGAAAGGAAAGCTCAGAGACAGCCCTGAGACCCATCCGCAGGGAACATCACTGCTTATCTGCCTTCCTCCTGATAACCTCCTCTTCATTTTACCCACTGCAGACTCACCCTTCACAAGTTCTTTATCCACTTTAATTCTGTGATCCCATCTTCTCTGGGTTAGCTAATAATTTCCCATGGGTGCTTTATCCAATCCTTGCTTAAATGCAGACAGGCACAACGCCATGCACAAAACCATGGATTGCTCAGCCCCTGACAAGCTGCCTTTGGAGAACCCATGCTGCATTTCATATTTCCATACATCTCCCTGGCTTCAGCTGTTGTCCAATACAATATAAGCTAAAAAACCTCGTGTATTACTCAGGCCAGACTATTTACCCTGCATTTATAGGGTGGTGGTGTCGTGCCCTGCACTGACTTCTTGCTTCAGTTCTGCTCCTTCACAAGAACTGCCTCCAACCTCGTGGCTGTCCAACTTCTGTAAGTCCAGAGGAGGCAACTACACTGACCCTAGGGCTGGAGCCCCTCTGGAGCCAGGCTGGGAGAGCTGGGGGTGCTCCCCTGGAGAGGAGAAGGCTCCAGGCAGAGCTCAGAGCCCTTGCAGGGCCTGAAGGGGCTCCAGGAGAGCTGCAGAGGGACTGGGGACAAGGATGGAGGGACAGGAGCCAGGGAATGGCTGCCAGTGCCAGAGGGCAGGGCTGGATGGGATCTTGGCAATTGGGAATTGTTCCCTGGCAGGGTGGGCAGGGGCTGGGCTGGAATTGCCAGAGCAGCTGTGGCTGCCCCTGGAGCCCTGGCAGTGCCCAAGGCCAGGCTGGGCATTGGGGCTGGCAGCACCTGGCACAGTGGGAGCTG
>NW_005054499.1:971275-975342 GCF_000277835.1 Geospiza fortis | reverse complement strand
GCCCCTGGAGCCCTGGCAGTGCCCAAGGCCAGGCTGGAGCACCTGGCACAGTGGGAGCTGTCCCTGCCATGGATGGGGTGGAACAGGATCATTCTCCTTCCCAACATTGTTCTGTATTTCCCACTTCACCCCTCCACACTGTCCATCTGTTTCCCTCCTTTTGTGTCTGTCCTGGTGCTCTCTGGCACAGCCCCACTTCTCCTGTAGTTTGTGAGGTGGGATCAGAATAGGGAATGCTTTCCTAGCTGCTCTCAGCCTCATCCTTGTTTTTCCTCTCCTGCTGGCTGTGAGGGAGAGGGGACCCAGCCTGTGTGACAGCGTGGCACCACTCTGACCCTTCTCCATGAGCATCCCACTTAGAAAACAAAGGAACTGCTGGACTTGTTCAGCCACACAACAGCTGGGATGTGGAGTGTGAGATATCCATTCCATTAAAAAGCTCAGAGATAAAATCCTCCTCTAGTGGCATTGTTATTTCCAGGAACACCTTAAAGATGCTTTGATTTTCCTTTTCTTATGTCCTTGTTATACAACAGCAGCAAGAGCAGCTCTGCTCACAAGCACCATTAGCTACTTAACACAGCAGTGAGAAGGAATAAAACCTGGGTTTGTGGCTGTTCTTCAGGCCCAGTCCATTGAGCTGTTCACCAAAATCCCAGTGATGTTCCCTGTAACCAAAAGGCTTTGGGGTGACCCAGCTGTGACCTTCTGGCACCTGAAAAGGTCACTAAGAAAGATGGGAAGAGAGTTTTTGTGAGATTATGTAACTGGGAGGAGAATGAGGAATGGCTTTTCAGTGCTGAGGGCAGAGTTAGATGGGATATTGGGAATTGGGATTGTTCTCTGTGAGGGTGGGCAGGCCCTGGCACAGGGTGCCCAGAGCAGCTGTGGCTGCCCCTGGATCCCTGGCAGTGCCCAAGGCCAGGCTGGATGGGGCTTGGAGCAGCCTGGGACAGTGGAAGGTGTCCCTGCCATGGCAGGGGTGGCACTGGGTGGTGTTTAAACCATTCTGGGATTCTCTGATTCCATCTCCACAGAAGCCACCATCGTGAGATGGTTTTGTCAGTCAGGACAATCACACTCACCTGTGGATTTAATCTGATTTAATCTGTCCCTGGAGCAAACAGAACGCATGAAGTGCAGGCTCTGAGCTCATTACAGACAGGGCCCAGCAGAGCTGCCCTCCTGAGCCCCCCAGCCACACAGGAGAGTCACTTATTCCGGGAGATAACCACAAGGAACCCCATCCACAAGGCAGATTCCATCAGATGCAGGATTTGTTCACCTATAGGCAAAGCAATATCTCAGACTCAGCATCAGCCAGACCCAGACATCAATCCCAAAAGTGCAGCACAAACCTTTTGGGGTGTCCCAGCAGTGGCTCATGTTGCCATTTTCCTGCCTCTTGCCTCCTGGCCTCTGGGCTGCTTCGTGAAGAAGTTCCACAGTGAAACCAGCCAAAGTTGAGAATTTCCGAGAGATATGAAAATAGCAGAATGCAAATTTTGTGGAGGCTTGAAATTTCAAGTGATTTACCGGTGTCAAACCCGTAAAATCAATTTGGCAGGTGTTCACCGGTTAAAATTAGTTTTAACTGAAAGCTGGAGGCATTTTTGTGGGAGTCTTTGAGCATTGTTGTGGATGCACAAGGCACAGGCAGGACTGCACAGGGTGCATGTGTTGTGGGGTGAGATCCTCCTGGAGTGCCTTGTGCAGCTCAGGGGGCTCTGGGGGCTGGGGCCGTGGGGCTGGCACCCCAAAGCAGCACTTGCAGAGGGCTCCTGGTGTTTCCTGGGGTGCTCAGTGTGTGGGGATCCCACCCCAGTGCCTTGGGTGGGCTCCCAGGATAAGCCCAGCTGAATTTCAGGGACAGTAAGGGGAAGAGACACCTGGTGGGCTCACAGAATATAGAACCGCAGAATTCTTTAGGTTGGAAAAGACCTTTAAGCTCCTCGTGTCCAACCACTGTGTTCATCACACTGGGACTCATCCTCCCAGGACACTCCAGACAAACCCAGCAGCAGCCAGGGTACAGCCCCCTGTGCATTCCCAGCAGCGCCATGGAGGATGCCAGGATGCCCCCACACTCTCCTGCACTGCAGGACCCCACTGCACCCCGCTGCCCTGTGGGGCCCCAGTGCCCTGTGGGCTGTGCAAGGTCCTGCTCTAACCCCACAGGCACCAGTGCCAGCAGTTCCCTCTGCCATTCCCTCCTGTCCCCATCCCTCTCTCCAAGCTGCCAGTCCTGGAGGTGACACCACGCCCAAAGTCAGGGATTCTGGGAGCTGGTGCTGGCAGTCAGGGTGGCCTCCCCTCTGTCACGGTGCTGGGTTGAGGTGACAGCCCTGGGGTGCAGAGGAGGAGCCCTCAGAAAGCAGGTGTTGAGTCCTTCAGCACATTGTGAAGCAAAACGTTGTGAGCTCCATTATCCCACCAAATCCTCCTGCCATGTTCATGTCTGACCTCCTCCCTGTCCTCCCAGCTGGAAAGAAAATCCTTCCCACCTCTCCTGCTGCTGCTGTGCAGCCGTGGGACACCCTGGCAGTGCCTCTGTCCCCAGGCTGTCACCATGTCCCCAGACAGGCCAACACCTGGGACTCCTCTTGGGGCTTTCACTCGAGCAGACCACCCTGGGGCTCCTCTCCAGCCCGAGCCATCAGGAGCCATTCCCAAAAGCTTTTGGGGATCAGAAGCTGCTCCAGGATCCCGGTCTGTGGAGCCAGATGTGCCCAGGTCCAGGGCTCTGGGCTGGCTCTTCCACAGGCAGCAGCAGGGCTGGGCCAGCAGCACTCCTGTCCTCACTCCGGGGTCAGCAATGAGTCCAGAGGGCAGGGCAGGGAGCCCTTCATCTTCCCTTTGGAAATTAAACAAGAAGCAGAAAGGGTTTGGTTTTCATTAATATTTTTCTTCAAAAGTTTTCTGGCTTCCCTTCCCCATCTTCTGCCAATATTTCTTCGAGGGGGCGGGCAGCGAGGAGCAGGGAACGTCTGGCAGCTTTTTGTTTTCAATTTGCACAAACTCATTCTGTGTGTGTGTGTGTGTGTTTTTTCTCTTTCTGGAAATTCTCTGCAGACAGGCACTTCCTGCAGAAATCATAATTTGCAAGGGAAAAATATCTAACAAACATGTTTTTTCCCCCTTTCGGTTTGCAAAGCCCTGGGTTGGGTTTTGTGCTGCTGACCCTGTCAGGCACCAGTAACACCCAGTAGAGTTCTCCCAGCCTGTCCCAGTCCCTCTGCCAGCCCAGCACCTCCCTGGGCTGCCCCATGGCTGCTGTGGATTTGTCAGGCCTGGCAGGCAGCTCCATGTGTGGGGTGTTCATGGCTCTGGGGTTCTGCCAAGAGCGGGCTCATGCCGGTGGAGCTCCACCAGTGTGTCCTGCCCTGGTGGGGCAGTGACGTCCTGCTGGGCAGGAGGCCGCTCCAGATGTTTTACCAGCTGTTCACATCTGGTTTTCTCCCTGCTCTCAGAGCTTTGGAGGACAGGCAGGCAGCGATGGCCACAGCTGGGCAGGGGCACACGGGAGGAGAGGGGGCACCTGCAGAGATCAGACCCTGTGGTCTGAGAGCTTTGAGGCTTTGGTCTCTGCCCAGCTGGCAGAAGGTCCCTGGGGACCCTCTAAGGTCCTTGGGGGTCCCATCTGTCCCCCAAGCCCCAGCAGTCTCACACTGGCCCATCCCGGCCTGGGCTCCCTGGTCCTGCAGTCTGGGCAGGCATGGGGGTAGCCAGGAGTGTGAGGTTAAATAATTCATTCCACATAAATCTTTCCTAGAAACAATTTTTTTGTTTTTTTCCTTCCCAGGGAGACACATTACCACCTCACACACACAAACCTGACCAGGAATTATAAGAGTGCGTTTCTGCCGCGGCGAATGGGGCAGGGAGAAGGGAGAGGAGGGAAGGAATAAAATATAGATTCTTGAACTCAGACCTGGGAAGCAGCAAAGCATCAATCTTGTTAAAGGACTAGTGTGGACTCTCCAGCCAGCCCACTTCATCCTGACTCCTGACAGGCCCCGATGATTTGTGCCTGCTCAGCAGAGGAGAAGTCCCATAACTCACGCCCC
>NW_005054499.1:969378-971133 GCF_000277835.1 Geospiza fortis | reverse complement strand
AGGAATGACTCACCACACCCGCATCCTGCCGTGCCACCGGAGCTCCCCTCGTGCCCACCGCCCCCGCAGACCCGGGGCAGCCTCCGGGGCCATCCCCAGCGTGGCACAGAAGCCTTGGAGCGTGGCAGATTTGCTCCAAAATACATGGGGCTCGCGGTGCTTTTAGCCATTGCACAATGTGGATTATAAGAGGGGGGTGAAATTCCTGGATTGTCCCAATTTGCTGTGCTGCTTGCCTGGAAAACAGGCGCAGCAGCTGTCCCCTGCCTTGCCAGCCAGAAGGATTTGCTCTTTCCACCCGAGGCTCGCACAGGAATCCTGCCACTGCTCCTGCTGGCGGCAGGTCGAGCCCGCAGGGCTCTGCGGGGATGTGCTGAGCATGGAGATCATCTCCGAGATGGACACGGTACCTCTGCTCCCAGCCCTGCCCGCAGGCGCCGGAACTGAATGGTTGATTAGTGCAGAATCCCGAGCAAGGAGAGGAAATTCTCCCTGGAGCCCTGCCAGGCCAAGCCCGCATCCAAAAATACATCCTGCCGTCCTGCTCGGAGCCCAAAGGTTTTTTGGAAAGGAGAGCGCAGCTGCTTTGCAGGCAAAAATATAACAGCAGCCCTGAGAGCCCCCCGTCCTCGTGAGCAGGGCTGGAGTCACTTTCAAATCACAGCACTTATTCCAAAAGAGAGATGGGGAGAAGAGAAAGAAAGAGACACACACCGCCACGGATCTGGCAGGCAAACACAGCTCCAGGGCTTCTGTTTGCCCATCACAGGAAGATTTACTAGGGGGAAAAAATATAGGCTGATTAATTATGCAGCCGGTTTGGTCCATTATATCATAAAACCCAGCTGTGTAGGACAACCTTGGAGATGCTCCTCTCCAGCATTATCTCGGGCTGGAACCAGGCGCCTGGAGCCAGGAGGAGCTGTCTCGGCACCGAGCGCTCGCCGCCGCGCCGAGCGATAGCGTCTTCCCCGAGCCACCTTCTCCATCGGAGATTAGGAGAGCAGTGAACTTTGATATGGTACCAGGGCTAATTTCAATCGGCAGGCCCCTCGCTGGTGTCACCGGAGGCCTCGGGTTCATTCAGAGAGCTGCGGCAGAGCGAGGGGAGGAGGGAAAACAGCCAAAGACTCCCCTTGAATATTAATGAAGCATCAAAGCTTTTAGCTGCATGGCCGTGTCTGAGCGCGACTGCTCTCCAGGGCTCTGCTATGTTTGGCACAATAAAGCCTTGGTAATTATTTCCAATAACTAATTTAGATTATCATTAGCCCCACATTGGAGGCACAGAGAATGCTGCCCTTTCAAACACTTGAACCACTGAGCCTCAAAAATAAAACGTTCGCTCTCTGCAAAGAGATCTTTGCCAGCTCTAATAAATTAGAATATATTTGTGTGCGTTAGCGCCTGTGGTGGCTCCGGATAATGAGAGCAGGTTGTGTCTGGGAATGGAGGAGAAGGCGGCACCTCCCCTGCCCCCGCTCTGCCAGCTCGCATTCCTCCGGGCCCCAATTTGTCCCCATTATCCTCCCGGAGCCCCCAGCCCCAAATCACGCAGGCCTGGCAGCTGACCCTGTCACAGCCAGTAATAACCCACAAATCATCCCACACCTTCAAAGAAAATTTCTGCATGGTGTTAACAGGCTCCTGTGCCCTGGCCCCGTGCCCAGCTGGGCTCTGCGTGCCAGGGTGGATGCTCTGCCCCAGCCACGCTGCCTCTGCAGCCAGAGGGGCTCCAGCAGCTCTGCCCACACC
>NW_005054499.1:956826-969126 GCF_000277835.1 Geospiza fortis | reverse complement strand
CCTCGGGTTCATTCAGAGAGCTGGGGCAGAGCGAGGGGAGGAGGGAAAACAGCCAAAGACTCCCCTTGAATATTAATGAAGCATCAAAGCTTTTAGCTGCATGGCCGTGTCTGAGCGCGACTGCTCTCCAGGGCTCTGCTATGTTTGGCACAATAAAGCCTTGGTAATTATTTCCAATAACTAATTTAGATTATCATTAGCCCCACATTGGAGGCACAGAGAATGCTGCCCTTTCAAACACTTGAACCACTGAGCCTCAAAAATAAAACGTTCGCTCTCTGCAAAGAGATCTTTGCCAGCTCTAATAAATTAGAATATATTTGTGTGCGTTAGCGCCTGTGGTGGCTCCGGATAATGAGAGCAGGTTGTGTCTGGGAATGGAGGAGAAGGCGGCACCTCCCCTGCCCCCGCTCTGCCAGCTCGCATTCCTCCGGGCCCCAATTTGTCCCCATTATCCTCCCGGAGCCCCCAGCCCCAAATCACGCAGGCCTGGCAGCTGACCCTGTCACAGCCAGTAATAACCCACAAATCATCCCACGCCCAGCTGGGCTCTGGGAGCCAGGGTGGATGCTCTGCCCCAGCCACGCTGCCTCTGCAGCCAGAGGGGCTCCAGCAGCTCTGCCCACACCTCTGCAGTGCCCAGGAAAAGCTCCCCAGCTCCTCAGCTGTCTGTGCTGTTTTCCTGGGCACAGCCAGCAGGGTCCCAGCGCTGTGACCCCAACGCTGTGGGGCTCCTCCAGCCCTGGGAGCAGCCCTGCCTGCACTCCCTGCACCATCCTGGAGCAATCCCAGCCAGCAGGGATGTCCCAGGAACGTGGGACACACACAGAGCCATCCAGCTGACCTCCAGCTGCCCCAACTCAAGGCAAAGCTCCCCGTGCCCACCCCGAGGCCAGAGCCTGCCCTGCAGCCCTGCCTGCCTGTGACTCCTGGCTCTGCCACCGCAGGGGCCTGGGGACCTTGGGTGGATCACTCCAGCTTTCACAGCCTCCGTTTCATCAACCATGTCATTAGGCTAATGATAATTAATGCCTGCAAAGGGCTTTATGCTCTTCAGCTGGAAGGTGATAGTGAAGGGTAAATTATTGTTATTACCATAAACACAGGGTACCTGCCACTTACCAGGGTGGGACCTGCTTTCTGACTTGCCTCAGCTCTTCTTGGATTGGGACCAGGGTCAGGGCTTTTCTTCCTCTGTCATTTCCAACTGCACCTGTGTTTGAGCCAGGCAGGACTCGAGACTGAGAATTTTTCATGCAAAGCCTCAAAAACAAGGGTTCAGCTCATTCCATGGAGTGTGTGTGCTGGGCACTGCTGGGGTGGGATGGGAGAGGTTCCTTCCCTGTCTCCATGCCTTGGTGGGCCAAGTCTGTGATGTTGATGTGCCAGGTTCTGAACCTGGGCCTCAAGAGCCCCAGGCACTGCTCAGTGGGAAAAGAACTGCAGGTGCTGGGTGGCTGTGGCTGAACATGAGCCCAGGTGTGCCCAGGTGTGCCCAGGTGTGCCCAGGTGGCCAAGAAGGCCAATGGCCCCTGGCCTGTGCCAGCCACGGTGTGACAGCAGGACCAGGGCAGTGCCCATCCCCCTGTGCTGGCACTGCTGGGGCACCCCCAGCCCTGAGGTCAGTTTTGGATCCATCAGGATGAGAAGGACATTGAGGGGCTGGAGCATGTCCAGGGCAGGGAATGGAGCTGGGAAGGGTTTAGAGCCCCAGGAGGGGCTGAGGGAGCTGGGAAGGGGCTCAGCCTGGAGCAAAGGAGGCTCAGGGGGCCCTTGTGGCTCTGCACAGCTCCTGCCAGGAGGGGACAGCCAGGGGGGTCGGGCTCTGCTCCAGGAACAGGGACAGGAGCAGAGGGAACGGCCTCAGGCTGGGCCAGGGCAGGCTCAGGGTGGGTTTTGGGGAAATTTCTTTACTGAAAGGGTGATCAGGGCTTGGAACAGGATGCCCATGGGTCTGGTGGAATCATCTGGAAGTGTTTAAAAGCCATATGGATGTGGGACTTGGGGACATGGGTTAATGGTGGCCTGGGCAGTGCTGGGGGCACTGTTGGACTCAAAGATCTCAGAGATTTTTCCAACCCTAACAACTCTGTGGTTCCATGATTCTATCCCTGTTCTCCAAGGGGATGGTGACACTGTGACGGTGTTTTGGTTCCTTGGCCTGTCAGGCCCAGGTGTGTAGCCCCACATTTCTCTTCACAGAGAAAAGCAAGGCACAATTCTTCCCAAGAATATTCTTATCTCATTTGCTGTGCCTGTGTTTGTGCAAAAGTAGAATGCAATATGGAGATTTTTTACCCACAGTGATGGTGTTTTGGTTCCTTGGCCTGTCAGGGCCAGGTGTGTGTGTGTGAGTTGGGACTGTTGGGGGACAGTCATGAGATGTCACGAGATTCTGTGCAGTGTGTGCAGGGTTGAGTGCTTGGCAGATTCAGTTTAGATGTAATGTAATATAGTGTAATATAATATAGAAAATATAGTGTAATAAAGTAATTAATTAGCTTTCTGATAAGATGGAGTCCTCATCCTTCTCTCTCCCTGGCCTGTGAATTCAACACAAACCTGACCACGACTCAGCCATGCCTCTCTCCAGTGCCCATGGATCCCAACACCCTTCCCATTGCTCTCACACCACTTCTTCCCTCTGCTTTATTAAATTTGTTTGTGGCTCGTATTTGGTTGGACGGTTGATTGACTTCATTGTTTACTTTTTTAAGCTCCTATTCCCTATGGACGGTTTCAGTTTTCATTAAAAGTCTTTCATCAGAAGGAGCCAAAATTGTCGAAGGCTGTTCCTGGGTTTTGATTAAAAGCTGAAAACTGCAGTGAAAAAAAAATGTATTTCCCTCCATCCTTTCCCATCCTTTCTCTCCATTTTTATTGAAATCTTCCATACAGAAAAATCCCTTGCTTATCTGAGGAGTTGCCTCACATGGGATGGAGCAGGGGCTCATTTACCCCGAGCCCGAGGGAGCAGGAGCATCACTGAGCTGTGCTGAAATCTCACAGCAGGTTCAGACCAGGGACGTGGTGCTTGCCTGGCTGCTGTGCCCAAGCTGGGACATCAGAATGTGGCACTAAAATCAATTGTCCAGGATCTGAACACTCCCTGCCACTCACAGGTGGACCAGGAGCATCCCCACAGCTGACTGCTCCAGGGGACGTCCCTGCACCCTCCTGCCAGGGCTCACATTCTGTTCACACCACCTACATCGTTATCTGTGAAATGTAACCACCTCTTCTCCTTCCCTCTCCTGCCCCAGCTCCTCTCTCTCAACCCCAAAGTGGTTTCTTCCAGCCCTTGTTTCTGCTCCTGGAGGAAATGAGTTATCTCTCCTATCTTTCCATATGTGCAGAATCGCAGCTCCTACCCCCCGGCTTGTCACTGCATATTAATGGGGAGGAGGCTGAGATTTAAATGTATCAAAATGCAAGAACTCAGCTTTCCTTTTGCATCCTCCAAAGCCTTATTTTGCTTTTTGGGCCAAACATATTGTGCATTTTCTGTAACAATGAACTTATCACACTTATTACGATAAACTGAGAAGGCACTTCCCACAGTAGACAAAAATCCTGCAGACTGACTTCAACTCTCAATTATTTTTGGATACACTCATATTTTTCCATGGGTGTTCCAATAAGGGGCATATCATGACTGCAGCCAGTGCTCGTGTGAGCACAGCTGATCTCCAGGCAATGGGAGCTCCTGCTGCTCCTCCTTGGGAGGGAGCAGCTGGCACCGTGTCCTTGCTCCCTGGGAAGTGCCAGGGCATTGCTTTCCCTGCCTTGGACTCATCTGGACATACTGGAAAATATTTATTTTGCCACTCCACAGTAAGTCCAGCCCAACACTGTGATCACCCAAGGCACAGGGATTTATAGGATGTCCCACCCAACCTGTGCTACCACCCACTGAAGAGCAGGGCAGAAATCATCCCCCTCCTGAGCACTGTCCCTGGGTTCCGGGCAGCAGGAGGCAGGGAGAGCCTCTGGAAAATGCAACCAGGTGTGGATCCCTGTGGCTCTGCTCTCTTGCCAAGCAGGATGAGACAAGAAGTCCCGTTCACCCACTGCTCCACCACAGCAAAATCCTGAGCTAAGCAAACATCTGGCAACTACAGCTGGAGCATTTCCCTGTGGGACAATCCATGGGGACAGCAAACGCTCCCCCCTTTTGACCTCCCCCCCTTACCTTTGCAGACACCTGGTTACACATTTCTCCTGACACCTGAGATCCACCAGCACCAGCATCCATCACATCCCCACCCAGCAATGTCCAACCACCCATCTCCAGGGGACAGAAGTAAGCTTACAAACACACCAGGCAGGGAATAAAAGCGTTTTCCTCTTCACACAGATTGGCCAAACCTGGGAGGATGCTGCGTGGGGACAAATCCTGAGGATGCAGCAGCCCACTGCCAGCTGGCCAGCCTGTCCCTTGAAGCACATTTGGTGGCACAGGGAAATAACCACCGTGTCAAACTCTCTGGAGCTAATTCCTGGGAAATGACAGTGCTGTGCCACGATGGGCCTGGTGGCACAGAGCTCACTGGGTGAGCTCAGAGTGTTTATTTTTTAAATAAGTGACCCTGGACAGCCCCTGGCTTCTAGTGAGGGCAGGATCTGGGGCAGTGGGGAGCTGTGTTCTGGCATCACCTCCATCCTTCACCTTCAGAAATGAAGCGTGAAGAAAATGAGAGCAGAAATGCCTTGGCTGACAGGTTGGAATTAAGAGATTCCAGTTTTTTCTAAACAGTCTTCGGATTTCCTGAAAGTTACGGCACTGGGGCATCATTGGTATGCAGGATGTGTTGCAGCTCAAAGGTACCAGAACTAATGCTGTCCTGTTAATGAACTGAGTGAGTAATAGCCATGGGTATAGAAAGCTTATGTCTGAAACTAATCCTAGTTAATGAATCTATTGTTACAGGTATTAAATGGTGACAGGGGGTTTCATCCATCAGCCCTCCATTAATCACAGTGTCCCCGCCTATGCTTATTATTTAGAAGCCAGCAAAGGGATCTTAATGATATTAGTAATAGAGAGCTTGTGGTACGTGACCTGGGACAAGGCAGGGACTGGAGGTGATAAGTGTCTGATGGCATAAGGCATTTTAGAGGTGATCCAAGCAGCTTTGCTCCCCGTGGCATGTTATCTTGTCTCTGCCAGCCTGCTCTGCTCAGCCAGAGCTGCTGCGAGAGCACCGAGCCGTGCTGGCCCTGCCAGAGCCTCCCCTGCCTGCTGCTGCCTGCAGGAGATCCCTCTGCATGGGGGGCTGCAAACCCTCCCTGAGAGCCCTGCCAGTGCCCCAGTGTGCAGGGCACAGCTCAGGGTGGGCATGGAGGGATCCAAAACCCTCCCTGAGAGCCCTGAGAGTGCCACAGTGTGCAGGGCACAGCTCAGGGTCTGCACAAACCCCTCCCTGAGAGCCCTGACAGTGCCCCAGTGTGCAGGGCACAGCTCAGGGTGGGCATGGGGGGCTCCAAAACCCTCCCTGAGAGCCCTGACAGTGCCCCAGTGTGCAGGGCACAGCTCAGGGTCTGCACAAACCCCTCCCTGAGAGCCCTGTTAGTGCCACAGTGTGCAGGGCACAGCTCAGGGTGGGCATGGGGGGCTGCAAACCCTCCCCGAGGGCACTGCCAGCCCAGTGTGCAGGGCACAGCTCAGGGACTGCACAAACCCCTCCCTGAGGGCATTGCCAGTGCCCCAGTGTGCAGGGCACAGCCCAGGGTCTGCCCAGGGTGCTCTCATGGGCACAGGAGGGATCTGTCTGCACAAGTAGCCAGGTGCAAGCCCACGTGCACGAGCACAAATACCCACCCACCCACACAGCCTCAGAGCAAATGACTCAAAGGTTTCTCTGGGAAGACGTGAGGAGCATCTGATATTCTACGCTAATTCTCCATCTGGACATCCTCGGCGTTGGGGTGGGATTCATCTCATCGTGGTCTCCTAAAATCAGAGATATTTCAGCCCAGTGGAGGGGCACCACCATCCTCAGGGCAAGGCAGGGTCTCTGAGAGGGCCAGGACAGTGTGTAAGATGAAATGGACCACTGGAACTTCACAGATGCCTTTTGCTCTCCACGAGGTTGGCTCCCACTGCATGCACCACGTTGGAGTGCTGATGGGGGAATGAACCCCAGTCTGGCACAGCTTGGCCATGAGCAGGAGAGGCTGCAGGAGCAGGAGATGCTCCCATTGCATGCACCATGCTGGGGTGCTGATGGGGGAATGAACCCCAGTCTGGCACAGCTTGGCCAGGAGCAGGAGAGGCTGCATTGCACAAGGGTTCTTACAGGGGCAAGGATGAGCAGGTTTGGAGCAGGTCTTGCTCTGAGGGTTCAGTTGATGCCTCCATTGTTCTCCTGAAGGCTGCTGTGCCCTGAAGGTGTTTGAAGAGCTGAGGGACACCCAGTGCATCAATGCTCACTGTCCCCCGTGGCAGCAGCAGGGCCAGCAGCTCATCCTGGTGGGGAGGGCAGGGATGCTGTGTGAGTCAGGGCCTTCCCTCAGGATGTGAGTGCAAAATCCCAGCTATAAAAACCTACAGCATGTGAACAACCCCGAGGTCCCTGCACAGCTTTCACGTTCAGCCCCCTGTGCAGTTCATGCTCTGCTGAGTTTCCAGCTGACAGAGCAGGCTCCCCAGTTGGTGCCACAGCTGCAGAGATCCTGGGGATGTGTGGGAGCTGCTGGAGCACAGGGTGCCACACCACAGCCAGGTGCTGGAGCAGCAGCAGCCCCTGAGCTCAGTGCCCAGGTACCCCTGCCCGGGTACCCCTGCCCAGGTACCCCTGCCCGGGTATCAGTGCCCAGGTACCACTACCCAGGTATCAGTGCCCAGTGCCCATGTACCCCTGCCCGGGTATCAGTGCCCAGCTATCAGTGCCCAGGTACCCCTGCCCGGGTATCAGTGCCCAGGTATCACTGCCCAGGTATCAGTGCCCAGGTACCACTGCCCAGGTACCACTGGCCCCACAGAGCTCACAGCACCTGAGAGCCTCTCCGCTCCAGGCCAAGGCTGTCAGGGACAGGACGTGCTGGTTTAATGACCAAAGCAGAGTCACTGAGGTGAGCACTGACTCCTCTTCAAGTCTCATTGTTCTCCATAAAACTCCTCCCTAGCTAAGGGGGACCAGTGGCATCTGTCCTGCAGCAGCCACGGTGTGACAGCAGGAGCAGGGCAGGGACTGTCCCCTGTGCTGGCACTGAGGGGGCACTTCAAATCCTGGGGTCAGCTCTGGGCCCCTCAGGATAAGAAGGACCTGGAGGGGCTGGAATGAGCCCAGGGAGGGAACAGGGCTGGGAAGGGTTGGAGAACTCCTGAGGGAGCTGGGAAGGGGCTCAGCCTGGAGCAAAGGAGGCTCAGGGGGCCCTTGTGGCTCTGCACAGCTCCTGCCAGGAGGGGACAGCCGGGGGGGTCGGGCTGTGCTCCAGGGAACAGGGACAGGACAAGGGGAAAGGGCCTCAGGTTACACCAGGGCAGGTTTGGGTTGGATGTGAGGGAAAATCCCTGCCCACAGCAGGGGAACCTGCTCTGGAAGGTTCCCTGACATTCCTGTCTGGGGGCAGAGCTGAGCTGTGGGCAGTGCTCAGCCTCTCCTCAGCCTGCTGAGGACAGCAGCTGGCTCTCCCCATGGGTGACCAGCCTTTCTCAAGGAAAACATCAGCAGGATCCCCCATCCTTCCTGATGAAAGAAAACATCAGCAGGATCCCCCATCCCAGCCCCTGCGAGGGAGGATGGTGAATGTGGCACCCTCAGGGTGTCTCCCCTCCCTGCCCATCCCTCAGGGTCATTCCTGCCCTGGCACCAACAAGCTGGGCACGAGGCAGCTCTGGAAACCTGCAGGGTGGATCAGCCCTTTTCTGTTCCCTGCAAGCCCTGCATTTCTGTGCAAAACCAAGACAGGTGATCTGCCACTTGGTTGTATTTTTAGGTTAATAACAGATGTGTAAATATATATATGTCTCATCTTCACAGGTACTCAGAGCCAGGAGCTCACCATTTGCCAATGTTTAAAACAAGCCCAGAGCTAACTTGATAAACTGACTGTAAATCCAGCTCGAAGCTGACCCCCAGCTCCAAGGCTGAGGCTGCAGAGCTTCCCCACACAGCTGACACCAAAATCTGCCCACAAACAAAAGGGTGAAACCTCCACTGAGGTGATACCTCCACTGAGTGCTGTCCCAAACCCTCCTGCCACAAGAACAATGCGTTTTTGGGGTTGTGTTTTCTTGCAGTGTCAAGAAACCACCCTCACTTTCCTGCCTGCTCCAGAGGGAGAAGATAAATGAGGGTTCCAAGGCACCCAAACCCCAGGAGACTGCCCAGAAATCTCTTTGTAAAAGGGTGAGGAACCTCAGTGTCTTTGCTTTGTCAGTCTGCACTCATAGGAAACTGCTTGTATCCATCACCTGCGCCCAAGGGCTGGGTTTTCAACAAAACCCCCAGGGATGCATGGTTTGGGGGTTTTGGTGGGATTTTTGGGGTGTAAAAATGGGGTTTTTGGGGTAAAACCGGGGGGGTTTGGGGTAAAAATAGGGTGGGGGGGTGAAAATGGTTTTTGGGGGTAAAAATGGGGGCTGTTTTGGGGCAGAATAGGGGATTTGGGGGTAAAAATGGGGGGGTTGGGGTGAAAATTGGTTTTTTGGGGGGGTAAAAATGGGGTTTTTTTAGGGTGAAAATGGGGGGTTTGGGGGTAAAAATGGGGTTTTTAGGGGGAAAAAAATTGGTTGGTTTTTTTTTAGCAAGCAAGGCTAAGCCCTGGCCAGATCTGGCAGCAAAAGCAGCAGAGCTTGGTGTGCCCATGCCCCAGGAGCCCTGGCACGGAGCAGGTGGGTACCTGGTGCCCAGCAGTGCCACGCTGCACCAGGACAGCAGCCAGCAGAGGAGGAAAAGGGAAGAGGAGAGATAATTATTAGTGATTGAAACTGATTGCATGAAAGAAGGACAGATGTTCCTAGTTGTGCTTGTGTGCCTGAGGCTACGGAGCCATGCAAGAGACCAGGGAAAACTCCTTCTCAGCCTGGGAACGCTGTGGCACCGAGCTGCATCCAAATGAGGGCTGAAACCCACACACACTTTCCCTCTGACTCTTTCAAACCCACCCAGACCTGGTTAAATCACCAATGTCCTCTCTCCGCCCGTGCAGGCAGGGGATGTCCATGTAGGTCAAGGCCACCAGGTGCTGCAGAGACCCCCCAGCTTCTCTCCACACCCCAGCGGTGCTGCCATCCCAGTAAGGCTCTGGAGATGATGGGGCTGGAGAAGCACAGCCAGGCCAGGCAAAGCAGGTGGGGTCTTGGGGCCTTTCTGGGTTGCTGCAACCCCGAGATTGTTAAAAGTCTCTTTTCCCAGCCCGGCGCTTGAAGAAGGAGTCAGAGCTCTTCTGTTTTGGTCTCAAGGTTGTTCATTTTTCTTATCTATAAAATTCTTTCTCCTGCCCCGCCGAGGTCCATCCAGCAGGACAGTTCCAGGCACTCTGCCTGCCCCAGGGCAGTGTGATGTCTTTATACTAAAAACTACGTGTACAATATTTACAATAACTTCCCAATACCTATCACCTATGTTAGACAGTGAGCTCCTACTCTAAACCAATCTGTGAGTGCCAACATCACAGCAGGAGATGGAGGCCAAGAAGAAGAAGGAGAAAGGCTGGACACACCCAGTTCCCTCCATCTTGCCTCATGAACGCCCATACCAAAAACCCCAAAATCTACTTTTCCACCCCGTGATAACTTCACTAATATTCTACCTAAACCGTTGTGGCTTGCTGATCTTCATACAAGGTTGGTAATTTGCTCCACGGGTCACAATCAAACCCACAGGTGTTTTGGGCTCTGTGCCAGGGTCTCTGAGCCCCCTGGCAGGGGTCCTGGCCATCCTGGACAGCCAGAGGGATGTGCTGGGTTCCCACAGTGGGGAGATGAAATTATGAGCAGAGCATCTATAAAGGCACAGGACTGAAGTCAGGGAAAGCTCCTGGTCACCCTGCTGCCAGAGCAAAACAGCTTTTTTCTGAGAGCAGAAGTCACCATCCTCCCTTGCAGGAGCTGGGATAGGGGATCCTGCTGATGTTTCCCTTGAGACAGGATGGTCACCCATGGGGAGAGCCAGCTGGTGTCCTCAGCAGGCTGAAGAGAGGCTGTTGAGGGGACACAAAGCCCCTGTGGTGTGTTCTGTGGGCTGCAGTGCATGTTTAATGCTATAAAATATGCAAATAGAGGCTTGTCTTAGCGATGTTACTGATGGTGGTGATGTGCTGCTGGCACCGGTTCAGCTGGCTCCGGTGCCGAGGCAGGATGGAGCCAGAGATGCATTCAGGGAGCTGAGCAGGGGTCTCGTCCCTCCATGGCAGGAATCAGCCCCTCCCCAGCATGGCCTGGCTTGCTGGGGATGGCCTGAGCTGCTCCCTGGGAAGCCCTTGAGGCACATTCCTGTTTGTGACCAGCGGGACCAGGAGCTGCAGCAGGCTCAGGGCAGGGGCGTGCGAAGCTGCCTGGCACAAAAGGGAGTGAGAGAGAGCTGAGAGCTGAGATCTGCTGGTGCTGGCAGTGGGTGAATGTGTGCCCAGGTGTGCCCAGGTGGCCAGGAAGGCCAGTGACACCTGGCCTGTGCCAGCCACGGTGTGACAGCAGGGCCAGGGCAGTGCCCATCCCCTGTGCTGGCACTGCTGGGGCACCCCCAGTCCTGGGGTCAGTCTGGGCTCCCCAAGACATTGAGGGCCTGGAGCATGTCCAGGGAAGGGAATGGAGCTGGGGAAGGGTCTGGGGCCCCAGGAGAGGCTGAGGGAGCTGGGAAGGGGCTCAGCCTGGAGCAAAGGAGGCTCAGGGGGCCCTTGTGGCTCTGCACAGCTCCTGACAGGAGGGGACAGCCGGGGGGGGTCGGGCTGTGCTCCAGGAACAGGGACAGGAGCAGAGGGAACGGCCTCAGGTTCTGCTGGGTGAGGATGAGACTGAATGTTACCAAAAATTCCTTCACTGAAAGGATGATCAAGCCCAGGCACAGCAGCCCAAGGCAGTGGTGGAGTCCCCATCCCTGGAGGAATTGAAGAAGTCTGGATGTGGCAGCTAAACTGGGTTAGTGATGGGACATGGCAGTGCTGGAGAACAGCTGATCTCAATCTCAAAGGTCTCTCCCAACCTGAAAAATTCCATGGCTCTGCCAGACTCTGACCTGCTTTGGTATCACTTGGAAGAACAGTTTGATAACCTTGGATATCAGGAGCTCCAGGGAAGGTCCAGGGGAGGCAGTGGGGCTCAGAGCAGCAGGAGGAGCCCACGGGAGATCCAAGGAGCCAATGGCACAGAGGGTGGGTGAAGGTGGCGCTCAGCCCTGGAGGTGACACCATCAACACCTGCAGCTGGCTGAACCGGGGTCAGTCACCTCCAGCAGCTCCGTGTCCTGGTGGGGTCACTGCAGGGGATGGCTCTGTGTGCCCTGAGGATGAGCAGGGACAGTTCCCCATCCCCAGGGCACTGGGCCTGAATCCCTGTCCCCAGGGGCACAGGGCCGGGTCACCCTGTGCTGGGCTGACCTCGGGCTCCCTGCCACACTGGCTGTGGGGCCGGGCTCCTTGTCTGGGATGGCTGTGGGGCCGGTCCCTCTGTCCCAGGCTGGCTGCAGGGGACGTCCTGTCCCAGTCTTCCCGTCCCAGTCCCCTGGTCTGGGCTGGTTGCAGTGACACTCCCTATCCCGGCACCCCTGTCCCTATCCCCTGTCCCAGTGCCCTGTCCCTATCCCCTGTCCCTGTCCTGGTGCCCCTGTCCCTGTCCCTGTCCCCTGTCCACTGTCTCTATCCCCTGTCCCTATGCCCTGTCCCAGTGCCCTGTCATTATGCCCTGTCCCCTGTCCCCATCCCCTGTCCCTATCCCGGTGTCCCTATCCCCTGTCCCTGTCCCTATCCCCATCCCCTATCCCTGTCCCGGTGTCCCTGTCCCCTGTCCCCATCCCCTGTCCCTGTCCCCATCCCCTATCCCGGTGTCCCTTTCCCTGTCCCCTGTCCCCATCCCCTATCCCGGTGTCCCTTTCCCTGTCCCCTGTCCCCATCCCCTGCCCCTGTTCCCATCCCCTATCCCGGTGTCCCCATCCCCTGTCCCTGTCCCTGTCCCCATCCCCTGTCCCTATCCCGGTGTCCCTATCCCCTGTCCCTGTCCCTGTCCCTGTCCCCATCCCCTGTCCCCACACCGTGTCCCCGTGTCCCCACCATGTCCCCTGCTATGTCCCGTGTCCCTGTCCCCAGGGAGATGACCCACCTGCAGAAGGAGGTGACGGCCATCGAGACCAAGCTGGCGCA